>NC_091121.1:45547786-45835286 GCF_040183065.1 Periplaneta americana
GCCATCTTCTCCAGGGATTGAAGTGGTATATGTCTAGGCAGTTTTTAAGCTGTCAGTGGACTTCCCACTGCGGGCCAATTAGAAGTAGGACAGGACACACCATTATGGAACACAGCAAAGAACACCAACACAGCATAAGACTACAATACATTAACCAATAAGTCGACAGTAGCGCAACACAGCCTGGAAATGGGACACAAGATAGATTTTGATGCCACCACCATCTTGGACAAGACATCGCGTTATTGGGACCTGGTCATCAAGGAAGCCATCGAAATCTGACTAGATGGAAATAATTGCAACAGAGATGGGATCTACAGCATGGAAACCTGCAATCAACAAGCTCCGACCAACCAGAACATGACAGGCGGTCAGGAATAGAAACTAGCTTCTGATTGGCCTGCAGTGAGAAGCCCCACTGTCTGCTTATATACCAGCTAGACATGGTCCCACAGTACTTCAGTCCCTGAAGAAGATGGGAGAGCTAGTCATCGAAAGCTTGGAAACAACAATCCAACTCACCTGACTGAGAAACCGAAAAAAGTTATTCCATAGCCAACGCTGGGAAAGCCTCAAGTCCTGCAAAAGTTAAATTGTTCATTATACACCCAAATAAAAAGATACACTCCATCTCATAAAGCTAAACAAAAGAATAGTTTTCCAACGGGTATCGGCACACTGTGGAGTATCTGATAATGAAGCTGCTGACCGTCTTGCTAAGAAGGGAAGTAATGTCATAGAAAACACCATGCCAACTTCGTCATTTCCAACAGTTAAGAGATTAATCAACTCAGAATGTCAATATATATCACACCATTTTCTCGTATTTTCTGAATATCCAAGAAAAAGCGCAATTGCATCCTTTCCATTACTCACAGGGCATGACTGTTTGTCAAAGTACTTGAACAGAATTTGAATTATTTCTTCACCACTTTGTCTGTTCTGCAGTCTTCAGGAAAAAATGGATTACTCATCTTCAGCAATGTCCAGCCCTTTCCTCTAAACGCACTGTGTGTGAGAAATATTGGGCAGCAAGAGATTTAACGGCTTTCTTGCCAAGAACTCAGCATTAGATGTGTGTGGGTGGGAGGGGGATAGAGGTGTGTGTGTGTGTGTGTGTGTGTGTGTGTGTGTGTGTGTGTGTGTGTGTGTGTGTGTGTGTGTGCGTGTGCGTGTGCGTGTGCGTGTGTGTGCGTGCGTGCGTGCGTGCGTGGTTTTTTTTTTTTGCGGTTTATTTTTTAGTTTAAATTTAAAGTGGCACAGTCAAGCTTTAAAGGTAAAAGAGGGCGGCTCTGACTTCATTCTCCGAAAAGAAAACTGCAAGGTTCAGCATAGGAACACAGATTCGTAGCCAAGCCCGTGAAATGGTATGTTCTCTTAGGGTTTATTTTGAATATTAGGAAGACAGAATGAGGGTCTCCTAATTGATGTTAATAAAGCGTTGGAGAGAACTGCTGCTGCTCTAAACATTTCCAGAAATACTGTCACCAATATTGGCAAGGAAAAGTGCGAAAAAGAAATGGAAGTTGAAGAAAAAGAAAAGGAAGATGGCACATCAGCTGGGCCTTCAGATGCGCTGCTGGAAACTCCCGGAAAAGTGAAACCCAGTTCAAAGCCACTTATGGACCTTGATTCATTTAAAAATGATGCCATTCACCGCCATGTATATTCATATTTCCGTAGAAAATACATAATTAGTACCTGAGGTCTTCCGCACCACTTTTTAATTTTTATAGTATATATTTTTTTTATATATTTTTGGTATTGAAATGTGTTGTAGATTATCAATGTTCGTGTACTGGTTTTACAACAATGTTATTTAAATATTAAATATGTCGCACATTTTAACTTCATTCGTTCATTGTTGAGGCTCTCTGTCTTGCTCGCAAACAATAAAAATTTGAAGTATGGCTGTATATTTCTTGCGTACATAACCTTTCAGCTCATAATACATGTACAGGTACAAGATAAACCTCCAAATAGAACCTTTTCATCAATTCTGAACAAGTGAATTAAGATATTTTGAAACGTTTCTTTTTAAAATCAAATATAAGGAAATAAACCTGTCCAACATATGACCAAATGGATGTCCAAGTTACAGGGTAGAGGATTTAAGCCTTGTAAACATATACCAGTAGCATTTTAATCAGTCCCAAATGAAAATATTCGAGATAAAAGTGTGTCCAGGATATAGGTGTGCAACGTGAGTTTTGCTATAATCAAATATAACAGTGTACATTTTCTTACGAGAATTCTGATTAAATGCACTGTTACACTTAATGTGGTACAATGTCCTCTTGAAACTGTTAATTCATAATGGATTAGTATTCCAAATTGTGTGTTCACATGTACATGAACAAACAAAATGAACCTAAAATTCTGTTAGGAAACCTTATTGTTTATTAAGAGCAGTAACTTTAGTCAGAAGAAAATATAGATAAAATGATTTTGTTATATATTGCAGAATACATTTGTATTATTTTATAAGACTGTCACTAGAAAACCACCTGTCTCTAGGAATGAATAATCACCGTGTGCTTGTTACATCTCTGCCTGGATTATTTTGCCTCTCAAACTGACTGAATTTATTTAGAAGAGGCATACAAAAAGTCCTTGTGGCTTATGTACTTCGGTATTTATCACATTATATTTAATCATTCATTTTGGAATTCCCGTGTCTTTCTGAGTATTTGCTTGTTTATTTTAGGGCGAATGGGAAACATCGGTAAAGAAAAAGAAAAATCGACAACCTAGCACAACAAAGTCAGAGTCAGCTGTAAACAACCGGGATGCAGAACAGGAAGACTGGGGCCAAGAGCGGGAAGCCAATCCAGAAAGGGAACGAACCCGTAGCAGGGGCAGTGGTCCGCCCCGCATGAGAGGTCGTGGGTCTCTGGACAATCGTGGATGTATGTATCACCATGAATTACATCAATGTTACAGGGTTTGTATACATTATTTTCTGCAGTTGCGCCATGATTGTGTGTGTTTTTTTTTTCAGGGAGAGGGCGAGAAAATAAAGAAAATGAGAAGAACTTAGAGGAAGGTCGAGATGGGTACAGGCGGGGCGGAGGGAGGATGATGAATGGTCCAGGCAGGTCAGGCAGGGGTGGTCGAGGTGGAGGAAGACTTGGTCCAAGAACTTTCCAGAACAGAGATAAGGGAGGTTTCCCCAGGTCCATAGAGACGTGGAACAATCCAGGTGCAGATGAGAACTCTGGTGAAACTCTCAAAATGGGTAAGTACACAGGCAAGTCAGCAAGTTACAAATTGAAATACCGACCTACGTTTTTTTTTTAATGAGGTGCACTAGATAGCAGTATTATCCAGGTGTCAAGATAATTGATGTGTGCACAAGCAAAACAAAAAAGCAGGTGCAGCATGGTGTACCCAGCCCCGTATTTAGGTAGTGCTATGCCCATGGGCCCAAATATATTTTGTATGTATGTATTTATTCACACTGCAATGAGTATATACCCGGTGGCAGTGGTAACTAATGAGGGTGGTTGCGTCGTGATTGAGGTGGTCCTCAATCGATGACGATGCAACGGATGACGTCCCTTCACTCGCACCAGCCAGCAGGTCCTCGGCTGTCAGCACTCGTCCTTCGAGAAGCGCGAATAGGGTAGGCAAATTTATTATTGTTTTAAGTAGTGGGCGCCAGCCCACCCTATTTCGACGCTCGGTGTAGCATGAGATCCATTCAGGGTAGCCGAGGTACAGTTGTGGTGTAGGATGATGTCGGGAATAATACCAAGCCGACTACTTAGAGAAAAGGCAGTGTTGATTTCGAAACTATAAGTTTATTGGCGTATTCAACTAGTAAACCCTTGAGTATGTATTTCCGGCTGAACTTGTAATTTAATAGTTGGTCGCACTTCTGTATCAACTCTATGGCAGCGCTGAATATGCTCTATTCAATACTATAAACTCGATCCTCTGTTCAATACTCTATACTCGAAGCTCCTATTCAGTCACTCCGCTCTCTCTCTATCCGAACGGCTCCCGATGGTAATGTTGACGTGTAGCCTCGTCGATGATAAAGTTCTGTCTGTCGAGTCTTCGCCGAAAGAAAGACTCGTATGTAGGGCCGTCGACACCAAAAAGCTCCTTTCCGCGCTTCGTCACCCTTATTTATTAAAACCTATCCTACGCTAAAACTAATTATCCTATTGGCTAACAACTACGTCATTTAACCGACCTAAAACCTATTTTCTATTGGTCCAAAGTGACCTCATATGCTGAACCGAGATCTCTTCTCATTGGTCACGAACTACGTTATCTGTAAATTTAGATTTGGACTTCCCACAACATTATAGTAATTAGTAGACTTTTCGACAATACTCGTTCTTTTGGAAAACCCCGAGCTTTGCAATTGCTTTCCCACGAGTCTTGTCCAACTTCCGGATTCTACGCCTGAATGCGTTTCTATACAAACCCCGCACAAGGTGGCCGTAAATCTGTCCGATGCTGCTAAGTGACTCAGTAAGACGAAACACCTGCGTGGGAAACTAATTCTGACAAAGTCGCTAAAACATCCCCGCGAATTCGTGCAACTAAAATACGGTGATATCAACTTCGCTATTAAATCTGTCTCTCCGTCTCCTAATTACTGCTTCACTAATTACACTCAATAATGACAATAATAAACTTATTAATTAAAAATACAATTAATAATAATACTAATAAATAATACTAACAATAATAATAATAATAATAATAATAATAATCAACAACAACAGGGAATATGCTAAATTAAATGAAACGATCACTTAAAATAACATTCGAAATAAATCTAATTTGTATCTTAAAACTAAGATCGAACTAAAACCCACGAGTATGATATGTTCATATCTGCACAAGTACCTTTCAACATTACACTCATTTCGCTGTCAACTCACTCACTGCACTGGAGCTACGACACATTTCACTGATTCTATCCTGATTTCACTAACACTTCAAAAACATTTCACTGTTCAAATACTTTGCACTGCCACTATAAACTATAAAGCTTCACTGACAGGAACACGTTTCACTTACACAGCACACTTCACTTACACGACATACTTCTTCACTGATACAACACACTTCACTGACACAACATAATTCTTCACTGATACAACACTTCAATAACAACATATCATTTATACCCTTTAAATACTGTGTATAATTACCGTCTATTAGTAAGGTCCTTAAGCCTATTTTTAATACATTTTTGGTTGTTGGTAAAGCCTTTAGTAAGTCTGCAGGTAAAGCATTCCAGTCCCTGATAGTACGATTGAGAAAAGAAAACTTTCCAGTGTCTGTCCTCTGCCTTCTTTCCCTCAATTTATATGAGTGGTCGTTCTTTGAAGAGTAATTTGGTGGCTGCAACCTATTTTTTATTTCTCTCCAGGCATGCTCACCTCTGTATGTTTTGAACAGTGCGCATAATCGAATTTGCGTTCTCCTGTCCGTGAGTGTGTCCCATTTTAATGGTGAATTTTCCCGACAACACTTGAGAGCCCGTTTTTTGAATCTTTTCCAGTGTCTTAATATGTCCTAATCAGTAAGGATCCCAACATGCAGCACCATATTCCATTACTGGACGTACTAGTGATTTATATGCAATCTCTTTGGATTTATCAGAACCTTTTCTTAGTACCCTCATCACAAAGTGTAACGCTTTCCATGCTTTTCCCGCTGTGTCTGTAACGTGTTCCCCCCAGCCAAGATTGCGGCTAAATGTTATTCCGACGTATTTACATTTGTTAACTTCCGGAATGGTTTCACCCCCTAACGTATACGATGCGACTATTTTATTTCTTTTCCTTGTAAAGCTGATGGCTTTGCTGTATAGAGAATTTATTTTCATTTTGTTGGCTATTGCCCAATCGTTTATTCTATTGAGGTTATTCTGGAGAAGAGTAGTATCTTCATAACTTTTTATTTCCCTGTATACCATACAATCATCCGCGAATAAGCGAACCCTAGACAAGATATTAACTGGCAGATCATTGACAAAAGCCAAGAATAGAAGAGGCCCCAAGACACTCCCCTGCGGGACCCCAGAAGTAATTTCAATTGGGTTCGATAATTCCTCCCCTACCCGTACTCTCTGAGTGCGACAAGTTAAAAATTCCTTGATCCACTGGAGCACTCTGAAGTCAATCCCTGTTGATTGTAGTTTAACCAACAATATATCGTGTGGGACTACATCGAATGTGCGTGAAAAGTCAATAATCACTGCATCTACTTGGTTACTGGAATCTATTCCGTCTTCTAAATCCTGACTTACAGTTACTAATTGACTCTCACACGAATAGCCCCCCCGAAATCCATGCTGACAGTTATGTAACCAATTTGAGTCACCCCAATGCTGCCTTAGATAAGCTGAAATCAAGTGTTCCATCTGTTTGCAAACCACAGAGGTGAGGCTGACCGGTCTGTAATTTTTTGTATTTGAGCGAGACCCTGACTTATAAATTGGCACCACTATTGCATCTTTCCAATCTCGCTGGACAGTACCATTGTTAATTGATATTTCAAATATACGCACTAGATAGGGAATCATGGCTTCCCCTCCCAATTTTAGTACGTCTCCGGTGATACCATCAGGTCCTACTGATTTATGAGTTTTCAATTTAGAGATCCTTCTCCTTCAGGGGCGTATTTTGCGGGCTACCGGGGCTACCGGTGGTAGCCCAAGGAAATTACAAAAGAAAAAGTTTATAATAATAACATAATGTAATAATTTTGTATTATTAGTTTTACCATAGTAATTAAAATTAAAGTAATTGTTAGATATATTTTGTGTAATAATAGGGTCAGCGGTAGCCCAAACTCTTTAACCAGTATACGCCTCTGTTCTCCTTATGTCCCTAGGCTTGATAGAAAACTGACCTGTATTGCACTCCTCCACTAATTAACTTATCCAAATCTTAGACATTTAGCAGTCAAACTGTAAAAAGTGATATGTAACATTACTTTAATATAATGCAGGTGAATTTTCTGTACTGTGTACACCAACAGGTAGTAACGTGATTTGTTTTTGTGCTGCAGAAAAATGGGGTGATGACTTTCCATCTCCAGAGGATTGGGACAATGAGGAGTACACGGGGTCTTTGGCAGACAGCAAGGTGTTCACTCCAAGTGGTGGTGCATTGGAACCAATAACAAATTCGGAGCCTCTGGTGGTGGAGTCGACAAACCCTGACATGTCGACATCGCTGACTGTTCAGAACTTGTCGAGCAGCGTGGCATCGAGCTCCAGTCAGATGTCACAGGGCCTGGACCTGCACCAGCCTCCTGGGCCTGATCCACTGTCACCAGTGAGTTGTAACTTCGTATTTAGGTTGAATGCTGAAAACAAGAATTGATTTCCTTACTCAATACATTCATCATTTGAAATTATTTTTGATTTTATAAGAGTTTTGTTACAAAATGTCATTACACCAGTGCTTGACAAATGTTTTCTTAGCTAGGAGCCAGTTCTCAACCTTATGAGAAGTTTAATTCCCTAATGTTCTCTTATTAAAGATCCTATTTTATGATGAATACACTTACTTACTTACAAATGGCTTTTAAGGAACCCGCAGGATCATAGCCACCCTCACATAAGCCCGCCATTACTCCCTATCCTGTTCAAGATTAATCCACTCTCTATCATCATATACCACCTCCCTCAAATCCATTTTAATATTATCCTCCCATCTACGTCTCTGCCTCCCCAAAGGTCTTTTTCCCTCCAGTCTCCCAACTAACATAATGTATGCATTTCTGGATTCACATAAAAATCTTAAATGTCAGTATAAAAATTTCCTTAATTTCTGTCTTATTTCACACAAAATACATAAATTGTGTGTTATTCACATTTAAAGAATATAACTTTTTGACTCTCGTGCTAGGTGCAATGAGGAACATAATAGATGAGCAGTTCGAGTATTTTTTAAGTCAAAGAATCCCACATTGTTCATGCTCTGAGCCGAAAGTTTTGGTTAATATGATGACGAGATATTTGCTTCACTTTTCTGTTTGAGTATTACAGTTTGTGCTGTGAAGAAATTAAAATTGTGGCCTCTTGTGAGCTGTGCTACATGTTTTGAAAAATTTTCGCCTGCTCAACAATTATGCCCCTCACTGTACATTGCAGTGTATTCCTACAAAGACTAGATGTCTGTATCATCAAGGAAATTACTTACAGTTTTCAATTGACACATGTTGTGTGTAGAGAAAATTTGTTAGGTCATAATATTGCATATATTATTTCATCGCATAATATTGCACTAAAACTTATATATAATATTTCTGAATAGCCTGTTTCCTAAAATAAATAACAAAAACACAATAAAAGTGTTCAGATGTGGTTGCACATAGGCAAAAAACTGAGTTAAGTGGATTAATGCCTAATCTACTGTTAGTGGATTAATGCCTAATCTACTGTTATTGCAAGTTATCTTGAACCTTACATCCCCTAAGTCTGTCTTTCGAACTGCTCGGTACGGCATGTACTCATCAATGTAATGGCACTGCAAGGATGCCCCTCCCTCGTGTAACGTGACTCTTTTCAGAAAACGTTGGTTCTTTTACTTCCCGGCTCTCTACTATAAAAGAACTTGGTTCAATACAGACGTCATCATCTCATGACACTCTGGTTTTGAGAGGAGAACATAGCTTCGTAGCAGGTTTTAATTAATCTGTAATGAGTAAGTATTTAATTTATTTAAATATAATCGTGTGTACACTCCTCCTCTCTCATCCGTGCTGGGGACCGGCAGTGGCGGAGTTACTACAGCTATTTCTATACATTATTTAGGCCTCCATGACTTGCACCTACGGCTGATATGTACATATTCTTATAACAATATTTTACAGGCTTATTATTTGAATTTACATTAATTTACAATTATACACAATCCATATCCCTATCATTGCTGCCATCATCATCGTCTTCATTGCTTGATCCAAAATTAATTATTATTCCGTCAATGGCATCATCCATTCGGAATTATCTTCTTAAATGCAGGTACTACTTTCTGAACAAGATAGAATTCTTCGATTGTATCCCAAATGACATGTTGATCAAAGTCGTCCACTTCAGCTTTACGCAAGTCCTAATTCTGGAATGAAATAGTATGTTTTGCAGAACTATAACAAAATAATAACTTACAACAGTAATTCATTATGTCGCTCACAGTACACACACTATTGTACATAACTATTACAGCAATAATTTCTAAACATTACATATCTATTCTTTCCCGGAGTAGTGTGAGGTTCATTCGTTTGTAATTAAATATTATTCTTAATTCACGGAACTAATACTTTTGCCAGAGTATTTAACCGCTCTCTCATATGCCTTATCAAGAGGTTCCAGCAAACATTTGTTTAATTTTTCCTCCTCGCAACACTTAATTATATTTGCGATAATTTCTCTTTCTCCGCGGTGGTGTGATTTCACCATAATTACTACCCTGTGGTTGCTGCTCCATGTTAACACAACTGGTACGCAATGAAGGAAATAGCTCTATGTTTTTTGACAATAGATTATGATGCGGAGCATGTGCAAACAACTCAGTTGGCTCCACCCACGTTACGCTCTTCCTTCCCTCTGTCCCCGCTCAGGAAGTTCAAGATAACTTGCAATAACAGTACTACATACTCTGTCACCACCTTATTACAGCTAAGAACAAATAAGTTTTTTTTTTTTTGAAATTATGTTTACAGTGCAGATGAGACACTGGACTTTAGTATTGTGTCTTGCCTAAGCATACTAGAAAAGTAATAAAGAATGTGAACTGTGAAGGACCGATTGACAGTCTTCGACTGTGTATATATGTGTAGTGAAAAAAGGCAATACAATAACAATAGCCGATTTTTAAAGTGCTGATTGCATATTATTGGCTTGTTGTTTTATATTGAAAATTGTTATAGTTTGCATTCCTTCTGTGTATAGTGTTAACTCGGTGATGTAGTATCTGGCTGCTATTTTATCTAATTTTTATAAAGCCTTCTGTGAGTTTTTCTTAATGTTAGTTGATAATAATTTTTACTTTTTCATGATTTTATGCAGCCACAAGTAAGTAATGCATAGAGAGAAATATTGTGGTCTAATAACTCAGCCTTGAAATTTGATAGAAATATACTTTTCCACCATTCCTTTGTTGAAGGAATGGTTTTTGAAATATGTCTTCACTTGTCCATCCATCCATTCGGCTGTTATTTTGTGAATGTACATGTTTTTCTTCTTATACTGTTAGATGGACTTTATTCATATTCAATATGGAAATGTCAGTTACAGCAAAACCTGGTTTTGATGTTCCTGTTTTTAAGGATTGCTTGAAATGATTTTGTCTTCGTTTATAGTGAGGGTCACATAAGTACAGTTCCTAAACAGCAAATATTGCCGTCTTGTCAGTGTTGCCAACTGTTACCAGATATCACACGATCCTACGTACTACATTCGAAACTAAGTTGGCAAAAGAAAATTCGACCTGGAAATTAGGAAGTCACCACAATCCACTAGCATATGTAGTAATGGGGGAAAAATGGTTAGGTTTCACCCTTAGGGTATGAAGTAAGCTGACCCGGACTATACACATGTTCCACACTGGTTGCAGAGCCCAGTTCCTGTTATGTTTGGACCACTGACTACAGTCCAATCTGAGTACCTGAGCCAGCTAATGCAAGCAACAGAGAACCTTAAGTCTGCTGTGGGGATAGGCACCAGTAGCTCTGCCGCTGCTGTAGCTGTGTCGTATGGAAATGTCAGTTACAGCAAAACCTGGTTTTGATGTTCCTGTTTTTAAGGATTGCTTGAAATGATTTTGTCTTCATTTATAGTGAGGGTCACATAAGTACAGTTCCTAAACAGCAAATATTGCCGTCTTGTCAGTGTTGCCAACTGTTACCAGATATCACACGATCCTACGTACTAAATGACTTATTTACCTACCATACTTTATGTTGAAAGGTTATTCTAAATAATTCAATAATTTGTAACATATTTTCATAGGCAAGCTATACGGGAAAGGGATGAACATGTTAAGTATTTTGTCTGGCAATACAAAAGTAATTGATTTCACTAAAGAATTGACTCAAGAGACCTGACTGAAAAATGTATTTTGTTTGACCACATGAAATTATTAGTACTAACTTCGAAAACTTGCCTGACTGTAGTCTAGAATTATAACCACGACGCAACACATAAAATAACTATTATATATTAATATTAATACTGATATTAATTAATAGCATGTTCAAATTTCATTAGCTTCCAGTAACCGGCTCAGAAATCTAGTACAATTTTAATTTCATGGAACTCCAGTACCGACAAATATTGTCGATATTTATCTCAGCTGCCAACATACCAGTTACAAAATCACTACCATTTGTAGTATTTGTCAGTATCGAAATTCGAAACTAAGTTGGCAAAAGAAAATTCAACTTGCAAACTAGAAAATCACCACAATCCACTAGCATATGTAGTAATGGGGGAAAAATGGTTAGGTATCACCCTTAGGGTATGAAGTAAGCTGACCCGGACTATACACATGTTCCACGCTGGTTGCAGAGCCCAGTTCCTGTTATGGTTGGACCACTGACTACAGTCCAATCTGAGTACCTGAGCCAGCTAACGCAAGCAACGGAGAACCTTAAGTCTGCTGTGGGGATAGGCACCAGTAGCTCTGCCGCTGCTGTAGCAGCAGCATCAGCCGTGTCGTATGGCACATCCAGCAACAGCTATCCAGTCACATCATCGACAGCATACCAGCCGCCCAGTCCGCCAACTGGGTTCACATCCACTTCCGGTGAGACATGTCTGGATGGTATCAAGTCTGCATGTTGGTCTAGTATGCGAAGTGCATACTAATTAATGGAAGTTTGTTTGCTTGTTTCAGCATCGTTTTCCACTTCAAATTATGTCGGATCTGCAAACAGTTACAGTAACCAAATGCAAGAACAGAATTTGGAATCTTCGTCAGTAACGTCCCAGTGTCCAACCCAGACCATGCCATCTAGACCCAAAACTCAAAGGCCAAGGGTACCTCCTCCTTCAAAAGTGAGTTCATAGTATCTGATAATGTGCACCAGAATTTTAATTGGGAGAAAAATAGTGCTCCCACATGGATTAATTTTATTTACCAAGCTTCTCTTAATGATACATTTGTTTACACTAATTTCGAGCACTGGTTTTCAGTTTATGAATTGAGGAAGCAGAATATTTTTTTTGCGGGGGGGGGGGATGATGGAGTGTAGTCTAGAAGGTAATAAATACAATACTGATATAGAGGTATAACAAAAAAAAGACACTGGAATTTCTCACCCAAATTGTCTAAAAGATTTTGAAGGCAGTATATTTAATTCAGTATTTCGAGTAGGTCAACTTCATCAGTTACTACAGTCACTTGCAAAACTTCCAACTGATCTATTACCACATTTTGTGCATAAAAAGTAATTCGGAGAAAATTAATAAATCAATTATTTGAAAATGCTTAGGCAATTATCACCAGTAACCAGTCCAAACATAGCTGCAACAAATTTCTAAGTAGATCAGAAATGAATTTTAAATCTTGCAAGGAATGCTTCCATCTTGAATTTTGATTTTCAACTATTAAATTATGGTGATAGTTGAAATATTTTTTTTTGTAATCTGCTTTACAGAATTTCAGGAGAATTGTATTTTATTTTTATTTTGAATTTGTTTTATTGTATAATGCAATAGATTTCTTGAAGTTTTATGAAATATAATTGAAGTTATAGTCTGGATTGCAGCATTACAAGTCCAGTAAAGAAAATGTGATTACATTAAATTTATGTTGTTGTTGATCAGTCACCTGTCTCAAGACAGGTCTGGACCCCACAAGTGACACCAACAAGGAATCACTCGTGAGGCAACTAGGCCAGAAGATAATGGGCTAGGGTGGCCAGTTCCTTTCCTCCTCCATTGTATATATTGCCAATTAGCTACATATTACAGTAATCATACATACGAGTAAGCATACAAACAATTATTCTTCCTCTGACGCATATCATCAAGTGAGATTTCAATCAATCTTCTTAATGTATCCAGCTGTTTGCTGATAACATAAAGTCCACTATAGTCCACTGTAGTCTATTCAGTTGTTGTTTTTCACAGAAATGAGGGGTATTTTGATCGGTGTTCATTATAGATGCCTGTTGCTAGTAGCCAGAGTTGGGTGTAGTCAATATATACTGCAGGGCTGTGTCTTCTGCAACTGGTACTAATGATTTTAATTTGCTTTTTTTGTGGTTTATGGATGGACAGTATAGAAGAATGTGTTCCAGATCTTCATCATGATTATTACACCACAGACAAGTAGGATTATCAGAAATGTGAAATCGGTGTAGGTACAATTGAGTGACAATGTGACCTGTTCTGGCTCTTGTTAAAAATGTTTGAACATATCTGGGCAAGTTTTTGTACATTTCCAGGTCATTTGGTTTCTTTTGTACAGACTGTAAAATTTTTCCTTTGTCATAAGAGACCCAATTGTTGATCCATAGGTTTATAAAATGAGACTTTACTGAAGCAGAAGCAATGGATAGAGATAATCAAGTGAGATTTACTCCCTAAACAAATTTTGGAGTGATGTGTAAATGGATTCAACTTTGCTGTTGAAATTTGTTATATATTTTCAGCATTTATGTAGATCTATAGAATATGCTCCAGCACCTGTATGATCCAATAATGGTGAAAGTAATTGAACAGTAGAAAATCGTAAAGAGAAAATACAGTATTGAAGTACGAAGCTTGGAACCTGGGCTCTGAAGTATAATGTCTACATCGGTAATTCACAAAAATCCGACAATAGCATTTTAAGAGAAAATGGGTAGACATGTATGCCAACGATCTTCAAACCCCACAGTTTGGTTTGGGTTTCATTTAGATGTTTTCCTTTATCTTCATAAGAGAACAACTGACAAAGTCAGTTAAGATTTTTGTACAATTGTGCAGAGGTAGCTCTTTTTTTTAAATTAGTACAAATTGTGAATATTGCCCAACCTTCCCATTTCTTTCTCGAAAGTAAATCTCTCGCTCTCTCTTTCTCCCTCTCTCTCCCCTCCCCTTTTTTCTCATGAACTTCTGATCTATGTAACACTTGGAACGTGTACGGGGATTTCTTGCTAAGAAATTAGACCTGTCTCTACTCACTATAGCCAAGAGAATGAACTATAAGCATTAAAAGACAGTTTGGTAATTCTTAATTCTTCCGATTAACTGTACCACCAGAGGCACAACTTTTTTTCTTTTTGGGCTTGCATTTTGCTGCGAGGTCTAGGACGAATTTCTAGTATTATGTCCTAAATGTTAACATACGTATGTAGAATAACAATTATTAAATATATAGTCCATTGCCCTAATAATTTCTCCTGGATCTCTTGCAGAAATGGTACACTTAATTGGGAGTATTGCCAAAAAGTGGTTTAAGGTATTGAAGTTCATTTGCAAGGACTTAATGAGATATTTGGCTCTGAGGACAGTACTTTCTTTTGCCAGGAAGAAAAGAATATGTCCCTCTTAAACAATGGACTGTCATTGGTTTGCTGTTTGGCAGTAGAGGTTCAATTACAAAATTCACTTGGAATTATCTTAAGGAACTTCACATCCCTTTTAATTATGTAATGTCTATTCTTGTAAATATTATCAAGGATTCTCTTCAAATATTACATCATCATCATCTATATTTCAATTAATCCACTTATATTATTTGCCTTCAACAATTAACTTTATTTTTTTTTTTTTATATTTCAAATCACATTATATTGTAAATGTTTATTGTATTCAGGACCCTTGTGGTCACTCAAATTCTTTGAGCTGATGTCTTTAATGAATAAATAAATATACAGGATATTTTATTCCATCTGTTGAATTCCTCTTGAAGAGTCCACAGCAAGAATGATGGATGTCACTTTCTTGTTGAAAATGAACCAAGGCTGTCAATGCATAGCTTAAGACATATAGAATGTACATAGAGAGTTATATGGCATTGACACTGATAGTCATTGTCCAGTAATGATCGGAAAATCACAGTTAAGCTTTGAGCGCTAAGCATTTCAAACTTTCAATTGCTTCTCCTGCAAAATGTATTCCAAATGACATCCATAATTCTTGCAGTGGACTCTTCACTTGTAAAGCTTGTAAATTTATTTCACAACGTTTAAAGAAGTGTCTGGTAATAGAACTTTTAATATATAACTTCTCTGTTTGTTACAGATCCCATCGAGTGCTGTGGAGATGCCTGGAGATGCGATAAACAGTAGTATTGGATACCTAGATGTGCAGTTCGGAGGTCTTGAGTTCGGAAGTGAAACAAGTTCTTTCGAAACAAGTTCAGAACAGTCAAAGTATCCAAGTAATGTGTCAGGATCTGTGCTGGACTCGATCCCATCTCCTAGAACCAGTACCAACCTCGACCTGAGTGGATCAAATCAGACGTCTGTGTTGGATGCATATTCGGGATCTTCCACTCAGAAGGCAAATCAACCCAGCATTGCTTCAGCGTTGACTCAAAATCAGAAGGTCTGCAGAACGTACATCTATAAGTGCAATGTGTGTGTAGTCTGCTCCAAACTTTCCATCTGCCTTTTGCACATGGTCTGTTGAGAGTTTGCATCCAGAGTGAGGTCTGTGTCTGGCTAATTGAGAATATTATCTACATTCGTTGTGCATGCATGCGATATTGATGAGAAATTTCGAGATTATAATGTCTCGTGCATACACAACTAGCTGATTTGTTGAGAGTTTCCATCCAGGATGAGTAGTATCCTGGACAACTGCATTGTTCACACTGGGAAAGCATTCGTCAGAAAGCAAATTTATTGTGCATGCATATGAGAGCATTGGAAAGTTTCACGTAGACAATACATGCAATTAAAAAAATATGTTTACTAAAGATTTTATTAATTTGGTCCTACAGAATAATACCTGTTATAGTGACAATATTTGAGGAGAAAAATTCGCTCCGACGCCGGGGATCGAACCTGGGTCCTTGGTTCTACGTAGCAAGTGCTCTGACCACTGAGCTATGCTGAATTCAATCCACAGCACCGGATCGAACTCTCCTCCTACAGTGTTATTTCCCTTTTTGTGCCTGACTCCAAGTTACTCAGCTGAGTGTGCTCCTTGTATAATGGCAGTTGACTTGAATATGTTGTTGTTTTCTAATGCCAGGCGTTTGACAATAAAGTCATTTGACCTCTTGCACTCCAATATTTTTCAAAGATATTATCATGACCAGCCACTGAAGCACAGATTTTGAGGTGTTCCGAATCCATTTCTTGGTTTGAGTTGCACAATGGGCAGTTAGGGGACTGATATATTCCAATTCTATACAGGTGTTTGGCCAAACAATTATGGCCTGTTGCCAATCTGAATGCAGCTACAGACGATTTTCGTGGTACATCAGGAATTAACTGTGGATTTTGATGCAGAGAGTTCCATTTTTTCCCTTGGGATTGAGTTATCAAATTTTGTTTGAAGTCTAAGTATGTAGATTTAATAAATCTCTTCACAGAGTAATACGTAGATTTAGTAACAGGTCTGTAAGTAGCAGTGCTGCCCTTCTTTGCTAAAGCATCCGCATTCTCATTTCCCAGGATTCCACAATGGGATGGTATCCATTGGAATACAATTCTTTTATTGAGTGATAATAATTGAGGGAGCATTTTAGTTATTTCTGCTGTTTAAGATGAAGGTGTGTGTTTAGAGACGATTGATAGAATAGCTGCTTTGGAGTCTGACAATATAACTGCATTCCTAAATTTATTGATGTGGCATAGAAGATTCCTGAGACATTCATTTGAATATAAATGTCAATGTATATGCCCAACTTGGAGTCAGGCCACAAAAAGGGAAATAACACTGTAGGAGGAGAGTTCGATCCGGTGCTGTAGATTCAATTTGGCATAGCTCAGTGGTCAGAGTGCTTGGTATGTAGAACCAAGGACCCGGGTTTGTTCCCCGGCGCCGGAGCGAATTTTTCTCCTCAAATATTAATAGTAAAAAAAGATGACTTATTAATATGGCATCATGGTTTAAATGGCAAAACACGGAAATAAGCAAATTTGTTTTTATACATTTTTAGTAGAATGGTTGAAAGCAGAGGTAAGGAACTATTAGTTAAGGAACCTTGACTGCTTTTTCTGTGCTAGGCTTAAAGAATCTTCGTATAAAATCAACAAATCTACCTTTATTTTAATAATATCGGTGTTAATGATGTTAACAAGAGTAAGGTAGACCCATGCAGAGGTTTTACACTCAACAGTTCCCTACGTGACAAACTTATGATTTAGAGAAAGAAGTAACATTATGTACAGCAGTAACAGACGTGGCAATATTTATTTGTAAAAGACACAAATGCGTACCTTCCCTTGCACTACTTCAAGAGAAAAACAAAAACTTCCTTAATACTGGTTATTATTGAAATCTATGAGTTATTATTATTATTATTATTATTATTATTATTATTATTATTATTATTATTATTATAAACGAAGAATGTTTAATCCTGGCACAGAGAGTAACTTGTTCTTTTGACAGCAAATGGTTAGATGCAGCAAGCTGCTTTCATTATATACATTTTACAGTTGCGGATCTAAGATTAGGTTAAAGGTGAAAAATTACGAAAATGAAACAACAGTGAAAGCCCATTATGGGATTTCAAGATGCACTACTAAGTTGTTGTTATAACAAATTTTCGTTATATTCAAATGTTAACGTTTTTACCACTGACTTAACGAACTCTACATATATTAGGCGTGATCAAAGTTTGTTATTTGTGCCCAGTTTATATTGCGTAGGAAAGAAATTTTAGAACTCTATTAAAATACTTGTGATCACACATTCCTATGCTGTGATGAAGTCCACGCAAAATAAGTTCTTTTAATCTTCTACATAAAAAAATATAGTACATAATTTAATTTAGGTGTTCTCGGCATATATACTTTGAATAAATGAGCATAAATACCTGCTGCCAACAGGGAACACTTATTAAGTGAAAGAAGGAAATATGTTTATCAGAACTGCTATTGTAATCCCAAATAGCCAGATTTATTTGCAACAATGAACAAAAATGCGCGTAACTTATTTATGGAGATGACTTTCAATGCTCCTAAAATCATGGCATTTCTGTTACTTATAGTAATAAAAATTCTACTCTGTGTTTTTCTGTTAATTGGGATACCGTAAAAAAACAAGCCGAAAGTAAGAAATAACCTTGTAAAACTTTTGAGAAAAAATACATCTTTGCATTAATAAAAAAAATTGACAGAATAGTATCGATGGTTCAGAACAATACTGTTATAACTACCACTATTGGCACTGCTAGTTAGGATAGTATTGCTCTGACCCGTCAATATATTTTTCTCACTTCTTTTTAAAAATAAGAAAATAAAAACTAAATGATAATGAACATATTTACAAAAATACAGTTTGATTACAGTTAATTTGTGAGTAATAATTCTAGAATAAATCTTATGTGATGTATTCAGTAATAGTTACAATTCTTTCAGTCATTCTTCTTACTGTTTGCCATTTTTATACAGATGTACTGATATCGATTATAAATTGTTGACATAGGTACTTGCAAGATGGAGCAATAGTAATTTGCAATCTAACCTCTCACTGGGAAAGAAGCAACTTTTGACAGCTCTGTAACATATGTTTTTGAACTTCCATTTGCTCCCTTAATTCTTCAAGCAATAGGAACTGGCTACATCACTCGCCTTTTTGGTGCCATACACGAAGTGGACATATATATATATATATATATATATATATATATATATATATATATATATGAAGGGTACATGGGAAAAACGAACAATGTCACAATTCCTTTAAGGGTGATATCATTATCTATAGTCGTGTCGCTGTTATTTCCGGTGTGACTCTTCCCCTTGGCTTACGTCTTAGGAAGTGAAGGCTCTATAAAATCTAGGTAGGTAGTATCGTTCGCCATTTTTGTTCTTTCATTGCCGAGCTACCAGATGAGGAATCTATTTGCTTCACCGTTAAACATTATCATGTCGTAGCTCCTATTGATAATAAATCAAACACACTGTAATTGAGCAAATAATTGAGCGGCAAATAACGTCCTCGTATGAAAGAAACGCCAATGAAAGAGCCAAAATGGCGGGCGATTATATTAAGTATTTATCGAGCCTTAGGAAATTCATTACATCATCAATAGCGAATGACAAGATGCACACGCTTAAATGTAGCTGACCTGTAACGTGATTGGCTGCCGGAAATAAGAGCGACGGGACTATAATTCTCTGTATTACTACAAACTTTAGTGTTATTTTTACCAAAAGTGGTAAAGGAGAATTAAAACCACGGATACACTAATCACTTCCTTCATTTCAAGTAGAAACACCAATAAATTTTGCAGTAATATACTGAAATAGATCATTATCTCACCCTTAATGGAGATGTGACATCATTCGTTTTTCCCTTGTACCCTTCATATATATTCGCTAATGTCCTTCCATGCTTATCTGCCTGCCCTCCAGCTGACTGCCATGAGGTGACGGAGGGGGAATTCTGTTTAGTTGCAACATCACACTTTGTCTCTATACATTCCACGTGCTTTACTAAAAACATCAGAAGTTACATCTTTCTCAGGACTACTTTAGCTCCATCCATTTCTCGTTAGTGTTACATTTACTTTGCTTCTTAAACTGTGTGTTTAGTATAGAATTCAGTTAGATAAAAACTCATACATATCACCATATATAACGTTTCTGCTGATTTTGAAGTGAGAACTTGTTGTAATGTAATAATATATTGGTGTCTTGGCAGTTGTCGGGAGCTGATACGATGCTGTCAACTTCTGAACATAAAGTCAGCCAGCCCTCCTTCTCGCAGAACAGGAGCTCCAACTCAACAGGGCTGGACATGGACAAGACTGAAGTGGGCCTGTCTTACTCCACCCCAAACACTGTGCCGTACCAGTCCTCATACCAGAGTCAGAAGTCCACTGGCACAGGGTACCAGCAGGCGTCCAGCTACACGTCATCTAACTACTCTTCCACACAGGTAGGTACAGGTACCTTGAGGAGTTGTAGAAATTCATCGTTCTTTCTCCCCCTCCCTTTCCCCCCTATCATACACGTCATCTAACTACTCTTCCACACAGGTAGGTACAGGTATCTTGAAGACTTGTAGAAATTCATCGTTTTTTCTCCCCCTCCCTTTCCCACCTATCAATCTTCTTCTTCCTTTGAAGATGAATATTCACTCTCTGCCCATCTTCTAGGAGATCTTCCTCTCTTCCTATCTAAGAGTCTATCTTCCTTGGCTCTTCTCATCGTGCAATCTGCCTCCCTTGTTGCTACCAGTAATTTTTTGTCTTCAATAAATTTAGTGATTTCTTGAATTTCATTATTTGCTGTAATTTCTGTATTCTGTCAAACAGTTTTTTCCCTTGAATAGTCCGTAAAATTTTAATCTCATAGGTGCTCAGTTATTGTTTAGTTTTCACTGTATTAGTTCTGGTTTCTGCTGCATATCCCAAAATAGGCCTAACTGCTTTGTAAATTATTACTTCACTTTTGACACTCAAATATTTGTTGCACCAAAAGATATCTTTCATTCATCCTGATATTTGTGCTATCTTGCCAGTTGTATTAATTTCCATATTGTATTTTTTAGCAGCTGTGTTCAAGTGATGCAGTAATATTTGTAAGCCACCCTGTGTTTTTGAAAGAATGATATCATCTGCATAAGACATCATATGAAATTTTATGTTTCCCTTTTGGTATCCTAAGTATTGTGGCAGTTCTTCAGTTATTTTGTACCTTACAAGATTGAAGAGAGATAGACTTAAGTCAGACTATCCAATACTATTAGTTATTGTTCTTTGATGGTTTTGTTATACTTTTATCTTTATTATGGGTTTGCAGTCTGAATTTATTGTTGTAATTGATTGAATTAGTTGGTTAGATGCTCCTTTCTCTTGCAGTGTTTGCACAACATCTATTAATTTTATCCAGTCGAAAGCCTTCTTTAACTCCATTTCAAGGCACTATTCCTTCCAGTGCATCCTTCAGTAAGCAGTTTCTTTTTAGCCTTTTGTTATCATTCCTTAGAAATCGGTATGTTAAAACGAGATTTTACTGCATAATAATTTTGGTAAACAAAATTACGTCTTTATTTGGAATTCAAAACTAAAAATTATGATGAATTAATCCTAATGTTTTTTTTTTTTTCTTTCCACAAGGTGAAAGATAAATTAAATTAGCTGTCCATCATGTTCAAAGTTCCTTTCTTCGGATATATTAATCTTGATGTGCAGAATTATTTATATTTTTGTTGCGAATGTCTTCAAATCTGTGGTTCCATGGCGAAAGGTGATATATCAATTTTTGGCGAAAATGAGATTTTGTGATATGTTGTGCATCCCGATGGTTTCTTTATTGTAGTAAAAGGCGACATGCAGATCTCTGTTATTTTTCCCTTTAACCCATGTTATGAAACATAATATTATGATTTTATACAGTTGCTCACTCCTGAAAAAATGCAAGAAATAGCTACATTTTTTTCTTGTCAAATATATATTTTTTTTTAATCCAATCCCACCAGGTTGTCTTTTCGACATTTCTGGTCTTCTCTCCTGGCCGTGGTTTAGTTGTAACCCACTTCTGAGGTTGGGGCGCCTGGAAGGCGGAGTTACATTACCCTGATGATGTGATAGGATGATTATGATTATGTGGTGCCAAGAGAGGTCTTAAATCTAAACTTAACCTAAATTCCAGACCATGGACGAACACAGGAATAATCCCCTTTAAGGAAAAATTCCTGTGCTCTAACCGGGAATCGAACCCGGGACCTCATGAGCTATAGCCAGAAGCTCTGACCACTAGACCATGAGGCTGGTCTTCTTGTCAAATATAAGACTATGTTTTATGAGTTTAAAAATTGGTAATTTATCAGCCACTGGAAAAAGAATATGCAAGTCAGCTGATGGTAACGTAAGCAAGTGTATGACACTAGAAACCAGCTGAGGAGTTGTGCTGTGTTTGTTGCAGGTCACTTCATCGACTACAGTGTATCCGACGAATCAGTCGCAGATGAGCTACACGTCGAGTGGTACAGGTTCCAGCTACAGCAGCCAGCCTACAGCACCGAGTTCGTACCCTAGCAGTTCATACTCGCAGGCCTCTGTGGCAGGTGTGACATACCAGACAGGCCCAACCTCCTACCCTTCCATTAGCCAGTCAGCCAACTCCTTCCCTAGCGCTACTCCGTCGTACCAGAGTACAGGCCAGTCGGTATATGGGGGCTCCACACTGGGGGGCTCGGCGAGCTATGCCACATCCACGGGCACAGGCCAGTACCAGAACAACTATGGAGGCAGTGTGGCAACCACAGCGCAGAACCACACCAAACTGAGCTCGGCACTCAACACTGGAACCAAAGAAGCGCAGGTGACGGTCACACTTAATGTGTAGCATAGTTCTGTGGTTTCGTTAAAATTTTGTAAAATGTTGTGATAATCTTGACAAATTTTGTTAATTGAATTCGGTTTTATGTTGTCTTTCTCATATATACAAAAATGTCAGTTTGTTGTTGAGCTCTACGATATAATTGTCATATTTTACGCTATTTTTAATTCCTTTGGATTAGATCGATTGAGACATTGTTTGAAATAATACAGAATTGGATAACATTTCGACCAGTTTATTTCTCATTTTAAGATTTGGCATAATTTTAAAGGAAAGAGCAGTGATAGTCAACCAGAAGTTCTTTTGTTTGGACTGTTTCCGATATGTAAAAATTTCTGAAGAGCATGATAGTTCAAAGGTTCTGTCTTCGTTATCAGACAAAAGGACTGTTGCATCCAGTTGTCCTCATTGAATGACTGACTTTTAGAAACTATTTGAAGTTCGTTATTGTTAAATACTAGTGGCAACTATGAAAGGAAAATTAGTGATATGGTGTATAAACAAGAGTAATCCAGTAATTTCTTTGATACCTGTCACTAATATTTAATGATAAACATTCTTTAAAGTTAGTTTCAAATCAATTAGAACAACCAGTTGTAATGGATATAACAGAATTTCCTACCTTGTCCAGTGATGAACCTAGATCTAGTCTGGCACGTTTCTTATCATGTTGCTTTATTTTTCTATGAAGACTCGTTGGATTTTTTATGTTACATTACAATTAGAAGTGGATGAAAATCTGTTGACTGCCATGATCTAGTCCTGATGAAGTGTTACATATTTGGATACATTATAAACTTGGCTATGCAGTCCAGTCTTTGTAAATTGAGACAAGTTGAAAACTGAAAACTGCTGGAAGTGACGATGTATATATAAACTTTGGATTGCATGTCTAGAGTCGAGAAATACAGAAGAACCGTAGTCTGGAAATGAAATGTAAGTTATTGAATAAAATTAAAGTCAGGTTTTTTATTGGAAAATACCATAAAATTAATTAGATCCTTCTTCATGTAGTGGTTAGCTGGCCTGACTATGAACCGAGAGGTCCTAGGTTCAATTCTCGGCTTTATCCAATAAATTTTTCAAGGGTACAAGATATAGAGCAGGGTCCATACAGTTTTATGATCAGAAAATATGGGAGTCGCAACAAGTGGCAAACTCCTATCAAAGAAAAGCCAATTAATAACATCTTTGGGGATTGAAAGCACTGACCATGTAGCAGTTACGACATAGTTGCAAGCTGTCTCGAACTGTGGGCAGATCAATCTTGAGTTATACTTCATTTGGGTGATGTAGTAGTGTGTTGTGTTGTACACTGATTAGTTATTTGCTGAGTCATCGAAGATACATTCTAAAGATGTATATGAAGTGCAAGAAATTGTGTAGTAGAAAAGGCAAAAATTTAGAGTAAATTTTCTAACGGCCTAAAGTAAAGTAAAGAGATGGGTAAGTACCAAATTAATAAATACATTTATTTAATTAATGTGTAGCAGGCTTTAACTTTATGGATGGGAATGTAGGGGGATGCTGGTGAAATGATGTGACACTGTAAGTTCACGGAAGGATGTGCTGGCTGCTGCAGGAGGGTTGCCAACTTATGAACCAATAATTTTAAAAGATTCACACTGTATTAAATTTGTCTTTTATCACTCTTTTATATTAGTTAAAAGCATAGTCATCATTGTGAACCACTGCATACCTTCGAGCAGAAATAATGAAGTAGCACATTTCATATTAAATGTATGAACTTTTGATCTTCGAAGTCCTGCAGGAATACAACTAAATGTGCCACTAATGTTGACAAATGAAAAATACTGCACTGTAAAGATTAACAATAGCCTATACTATGACTTCTTTAAATGCCTGACCAGAACAATCGTTGATAATCTGATAGCTACCACACAGTACCTTACTGTAATGGTTGTATTGGCAAACCTGTAGCTACTAGTGAAATTAATGATATACACTGTAGTTTACCATGCTCTCTGTATGTAATGATAATGCTTGTGTAATGAGCCTGAGGATCAAGTGCTCAAAGTTACTCAGCATTTTCCTGGAAGAGTTAAGAAAGACCTCCAAAGAAACTCCAATCAGGTAATTTGTCCCAACAGGATTCGATCCAGGGCCTGCGAGTTTCGCATTCAGGCATGCTGACCACTACGCCATGTGGTAGACAGTTTTCGTCTATTGATATCTAATGAACTGATAGGGAAAGTACAGACCATACAAAAATATTCGTGCAAATGTAAACTGCAATAATTTCTTTGTCACCCAACAGAAAATAGACACCAACCATATACTGGTATTACTCTATACTGTTTTTGATAAAAAAAAAACTGCAGTGAATATAAATGCACTACATTGGACAACTAGGCAACAAATGGTTTCATCCTACAACATAGTTTATTAGAAGAAGGCAATTTATTTGTCGGCTAATTTTTTTTTCATTGCTTACTTCGTACATAGTTGCAAGACATTTTCCTTGTAGCAGATCTATTTTAATTGTATAAATAGGATTTTGAAAGTTCGTTTGAATTTTTTTTGTCATATTTGAAATGTGTTATTATTTCTGTTTTTCTTGCAGTACGATACTACCACAACTTCAAGTTCGAACCTGAGCAGCACAAATGTGACGACGACAAACAGCGGTCTTTCAGCCAATGTGAATGCATCTCCTGCACTTGGTCTTGTGAGCAGTAGTCAGACTGTGAACACAACCTCTACCAAAGTCACAAGTTCCACAGGCAAGTACGGGAGTTAAAATTAGCTTCGGATTGACGTTTTCTGGAGGAAACAGCATTGTGAAGTTCATATTATCATTCCTTAATAACTCGACTGTTCAGTTCATTTCCACTTCCTGCTATGAGAGTCATCATAATATGCTGTCTCCATGGTTGAGTGGTGCCGTGATCATCCTATAAGGTTAATGGAAGAAGGTATATTGAAGATTCAGTAAAATCCTGTTAAGTTGAGATCAGAGACCCCATATACCAATGTTAAATTAATCACCAGTAAGTACCTTTATGTCAGAAAGTATATCTGTATCTCTGTAAAATGTTACTGCTGATTCTTTATTATCTCGAGCGCTGAGCTCTTGTTTAGAAAGCGTACTTCGTAAAAATACATAGTAAGTTATGATTTCCTTTGTAACCAAGTACTTTTTAAGAAAAATGAAATTACATTAATATTTATGTACAGTTGTCAAAAAAAAAAGTGGCGGCACTCCTTTACAGCGAATATTTTCTAAGTCCACTTCGGGTCACGGCGATGTTACATGATGCATGTGCTTTTAGAAACAGTTCCAGAACTATGAAATCATTCCATATCTGCGCCTCGTAGACCAGCGGTAGAGAGCTCGCTTAATGATTTAAAGGTTGTGAGTTCGGGCCTTGTTCAAGTTTTCATTTTATTTTTTAATTGTTCTTTAGCGATATAAATACTGCATTATTCAAATTATAATTTATATTCTGTTATCGTTCTTTATCGATATGAATAATATTCAAGTTATTTATATTTTATCGTTCCTTTAGTGATATATATAATATTCAAGTTATAAGTTGTTATATTCTGTTATCGTTCTTAAGCGACGTGAATAATATTCAAATTATCATTTGTATTCTGTTATCATTCATTAGCGATATAAATAATATTCAAATTATCATTTGTATTCCGTTATCGTTCATTAGCGATATAAATAATATTCAAATTATCATTTGTATTCTGTTATCGTTCATTAACGATATAAATAATATTCAAATTATCATTTGTATTCTGTTACGACACAGTCATGGCATAATACATTCATGAACCTGATGTTAATTACTAAAACAGTCATAAAAGAAACAGAAACAATTATATTTTCTCTCTTTCCTAAAAAAAACATAAAAAGCATTAGATTGTATTCGAACGCACGACCTTATGAATACTTGCCCGAAACGCTACCATTACGCTACAGATTAACACGCAAAAACTTTCATTCTGACTGTAGATATCAGGCCACGTGGTCCAACAACATGTAACATCACCTGTCTCCGAATTGTAGCGGAGATACCCGAAGGGAACTTTGTGTCTAGAGAGCGGCCACTTTTTCTTTTGACAACTGTACAACAAAATTTTTATCCAAATGACCTGAAACTAAAGCTGAGCAATCAGTGTGATGCTGTAGATAAACTGTAAAAATGTCACGTTTCTAGCTGTGTTATCTGAGAAAAAGGTACATGTGTTGTTAATTTCAATTCCCAAGAAAATAAGCAAGTGTAAACATTAGAAAATCTTATATTTTCAAAAATAAAGAATATTAAACTTGTTTTTAAAATTCACAACAAAGTCAGTCATTACAGTCTTCAACAGTGTAGGCAACTTATGGAACAAACATTCAGCTATAATACACGGCAAATCAGTTCACAACCTTTTTCACCAAATTGTTTCAGAGATATTTATATTTTTATGTAATGTAATACTGTGGGGTGAGAAAGTAGTTTGATACATGAAACATATTATGTAATTAAAAGTTAGATTTTTTTCAATGAATTATGTACCAAATTATGCAGAAAATTCCAAATAATTATTTAGGACAAACCAAATTATTTATTTATTTAAAATTTGACTTCTGATCTCACCTTACGCCAGAGCCTGTTAGAACAGCTATTGTTTAATCTGGACAGACATATGAAGAAATAGAATTTGATACAAAAATCTGTAAAACAAATTATGCCATTCCTGTAAGCCAAGGCTTAAGTTTTTGCATATTGTAATTATTATTTCTAGGGTAGAAAAGACTTCAAAATGTAAAATTATGTATAAATTCAGTTCGATAATTTTCACTTTTGCTGCTTCAGTGAATGACATAGCTCCATCTACACTGACCAATGTATGGTAGAACATTTTGTATGACAGTCATGTTGAACTCGAGAGAAAAGAAACTTATCTGAAGAGGGTGATCTTGCTAGCATTACCACCTTCATCTCACTCAGATGCTAGATAACCATAGCAGTTGTTAAAGCATCATAAAATAACCAATTAAAAAAAAAGATGGTGAGAAATCGATACAGTAGAAGAGATAAAGGACTGGCTTGACAATGATAATCATCCAGTTTGTGATAATGAAGAAGAAGAAGAAAGCTTGGGTGGTACAGTAAAACTTCATTTATCCATTTCTATTGGAGGCTTTGGCTGCTGAAGGGTAACAGGATGATTATTACGGTTATGTTAAAAAATTTTCCTCTCATTTTTTCCACATTTGATGCCTGTTATTTCCAGCAAGATTTGTTGTATTTTTATGTTGATATTCA
This sequence comes from Periplaneta americana, assembly GCF_040183065.1. Taxonomy (NCBI): domain Eukaryota; kingdom Metazoa; phylum Arthropoda; class Insecta; order Blattodea; family Blattidae; genus Periplaneta; species Periplaneta americana. Next base: position 45,575,527 of record NC_091121.1, read on the forward strand.
AAATTATTACTCATTCAGCAGTAACTTCGGCATTTCCAGCATTTAACATAATATGTATTTTATGCTTTCAGGGAAGAGTGGTGTAGTTCCAAATATACCACCAGGTGTTCCTCCCATGCTAGGCACCCACCAGTATATTATGAGCCAAGGAGGGCTTCCCTATTTCCAGCAGCCTGTATACAGCTATGAGGATCTTCAACTCCTTCAGCAGAGGATACCACATATGGTAAAGTGGCTAACATATAGATCGTTCAATTTTAAAAAAAGGAGCCATCAGATACAGCTACAGCATATGTTGGAAATGACGTCCCTCTGTTTCACCACAACAATTGATTGTTGCTTGGTTACTAATTATGACGTTTGCATATGACATAGGATTATATTATATTACTTACTTATTTACAAATGGCTTTTATGGAACCCGGAGGTTCATTGCCGCCCTCACATAAGCCTGCCATCGGTCCCTATCCTGAGCAAGATCAATCCATTCTCCATCATCATATCCCACCTCCCTCAAATCCATTTTAATATTATCCTCCAATCTACGTCTCTGCCTCCCTAAAGATCTTTTTCCCCTCCGGCCTCTCAACTAACACTCTATATGCATTTCTGGATTTGCCCATATGTGCTACATGCCCTGCCCATCTCAAATGTCTGGATTTAATATTCCTAATTATGTCAGGTGAAGAATACAATGCGTTCAGTTCTATGTTGTGTAATTTTCTCCATTCTGTCACTTCATCCCTCTTAGCCCCAAATATTTTCCTAAGCACCTTATTCTAGGATTATATTATATTACTACTACAAATACTACAAACACAGTATACACATAATTATGTTATGTAGCCTTCAATGTGTGCTCCTCTTTTAAATTGAATGCATTGTACTTACAACTTAACATACTGACACAATAAAATCTGTTTTCAGCTGATTCTTATAAATAGTGTCTGGATGATCAGTAGAGATCTGCTTGGACCAACATTTTAAAGCCCATTCACCTCTGAACCTGAACATGATCGGAGCCTGAGATTGTTATTAAATGAGTCCATCTGAAATTTCAGAGCATCCAAAGAAGCTCAGTGAGGACTAAAATTAAGATATCAATAATGTTAATTTCTTTGCGTCATAGTAACACAGCTGAAGTAAAAATACCCTTAAGCTGGGAAACAAGCATTTCAAAGAAATGAGTAAAAAATATATCAGGCTTTCATTTCAAAACTTCCCAGTCTAAATAACTTTTTATTTCAATTTAATTTAATTTAAACAAAAACACGTCAATTAAGATATTGAGGGGGAAGTTTAAAACAGGTGTTAATTGCATTTTAGGTTTCACTGCCTCACCCTTTTATCTCACTTTGAAATTTCAAATGGCACCCCTATATTTTGATAGAATAGAACCTCGATTTACCGTCATTCGCAGGATTGGAGTCTTGACGAATAATTGAAAAGACAGTTAAGCAAGAAAAGGAAAATTTTTCACAAAAAAAATAAATAACTTTTTTTTTCTTCCAAATTTGATGTATGTTTTAAAAATCTACTACCATATATAATCTACAGTACAAAAAGTCTGTTAATTTTTTTTGTTTAAACACACCACATGCTCTTTCGGCTATCATGTCTTCTAAACGGTAATAGCTGAGTAGCTTCTGCTTCAGTCTGCTGTTCAAACCAGTCAAGACACTTGGAAAGCATGGATGATGGTTTTTGTAGGTTCTCCGGCCTCCTGTTCACTTTCATAGTTTTCTTCAGGATCATTTTGGCCCAACACTTGCTGAATGAATTTGTCGTCACTTACGAAATGAAAACCTGTGTTAAGTTTGTCCATGTTCATCCATTCAGCCACATCATTAATTTTAATGTTTTCTCCTGTGGTAGAGCCTCGACAGGTGTGGCATGGAGAGAGGCCTGCTAAACTGCCATCTGTTGCTGAGTAGATAAACTAACGCCATTTTCTAATAAAAATGCTGTAAAAAATGATAAGAATTTGGGGAACCTTGGAGACCTGCCGGCCTGACGGTTAAGCGAGAAAGACAGTGAATCGGAAGATGGCTAATTGATTCTACTGTACTTAAATTTGAAAGAGTATTCAATGTCCATACATGTCATTCATTTGTTCTCACATCTTTTGTTTTCTATCGTCTCGTAGCAACCTAATTGTTGTTATTGTGTTGGTTATAGGATGAAAAAACAGTTCATTTAGGGTAATTTCCTAAATTTAATTAAAGTTACTTAATTAAATATTCAAAATGTGCTCCATTGTTGGCTAGACATTAATACAACCTATTTCGGAACTCCTCCACATAGCACTGCCATAGTATCAAAACCAAACGTAAATAACGCAAATCCAAACTTCGTCTTTTATTATCCTCTGTTCTGTTTAAAATTTTTAAGGAGTAGATTATAAATTATGATATACATCCTTAATATTTCTTGATATTAGTTCTGTTACTACCTGAAATAACCTGTAATCAACAATAGTTTTTGTAGTTTTATTTTCTTCAGTTTTAATCAACAATAACACACATTGTTTTGAAGAGAATTTTGTAACTACAATTGTAATGGGATGACAATGACGAGGAAAATAAGATATTTACTCAGTTACAGAGTTGTGCAGAACACACGAATTCTGTTGAACGAGTTATGAAAAGAAAGTTGACTGAAGAAACTGTTTGTTGCAGGCAACAGGGTATTACGACATGGGTTTCCAGGCTCCCACGAGTCTGGCCACAGGCAGGGAAGGTGGCTTGGCTAGTGTAGCATATTCCATGTCTGACGGTCGTTTCACAAGGGCAGACAACAATGCCTCGCCAGTCCCCTCTACTCTTTCACAACAGGTAAGCATTGCCCACATCAGTAGAAGACTTCATTATCTCCTAAAGTAAAAAAAAATTGACTAAGGTAACACATATTTTCTGATCGTTGTACCTTTAAGTGTTTTGGTCACAATTAAATTATATTTTTAAGTTGTGAATATTACTACTTATAGTTTATGATCTTAAAGTGTCATACAAAAGACATACATAATAAAACCTTGCTTCTGTGGTTTACAGATGTTTTACTGTTGACAATAGTAATTCTCATAACAAGGAGCAAAGGACTGTTCTCTTTTACATTTCGGTCTGTACTGTGACAAAAACGCAAAGAAAAGTAGAATCATCCTGTTTTCTTCCCAGTATGTTATGACGTACAGAACCTTGTTTACAGCATACAATAAAATAGCCATTTTGCATCAAACACATGTCAACTGCACTAAAACATCACCTCAGTTTGTTTGTAGTTCTTCTTGTATGATGTTATTTGAAATGAGGATTACGTATAGAAAATAATTTTGGGTACTTTAGTTTCTTGTTATCATAGGAAGATTCACATTAAAAGATTTGCTCGTCTGCATTTTATTTATGGGAGGACAAATAGAAATGGAAAAAAAGCTAAAAAAAGCTGCAAGGCTTTGTCAATCAAAATACAATTTATGATACCAATAGCCTATACCATGTGTACAAAAATTCAGTGACATTTGCAGGAACAGAGAGTCAGTAATCAAACTTTAGATATTTGGCCTTGAGTGTGATGCTAGCTGGCTGTATTAATTACACATATCAAGGCCTCCCTAACAATCAAACAGAACATTTTCAGATGGTTCCTATATGAAAATTGTTCATATTGATCACGTCTGTCACTCCTAAAATTTTATAACAAGTCACAGAATTATCTGATATATCCATTTTCTTGATATGTTTAATTTATAAAGTACCATAGAATGATCTGAACTAATATCACATCTTCTTTATACACGAGAGTTATTCACATATGGAGACAGTTTGTTATTGGTGAAAATTATTGATCCTCTCGTGTGCCCAAGTATAATTGGGAATATTTTTATGGCAGAAAAGAGTACAGTAGAACCCCGATTATCTGTCTCACTATTAACCGATCGATGGATTATCCAACTGTTTTTCTGTCCTTTGTTTGATGCAGAACAAAATATGAAGTTCTGTTCATTTTTTGTACGTATTTTTTTCTAGAAATGGATATTAGAAGCCTTCACCATTTCACACTATGTATAAGAATGCTCCGAAAGCTTCTGGCAACAGGAGCAGTTACTTGTTACTAATGTGAGGGAGTGTTTTTCAAAACTTGTAAAATAGTCACTATCTTCTTTTAAAGAAATGACACCAAAAACCTTCACACAGTTGCAAACCCTTGCACCATCCTACAGTGTTCAAGTGGCCATACTGTTTATTCATTCATTATTAGCACTACAGCCCATGAAGGGCCTGGGGTTCCTTAATCAGTAGAAACCATTCATCTCTATCTTGAGCCCGTTGTCTCCATCTCGCATCCAACTCTCCGCAGATCATCCTCCACATCCTGAAGCCACCTCAACCTTGGTCTTCCTCTCTTCATTAATCCTCCTGGGTGTCCATATAATGCCCGTTTAGGTAGTCGGCCTTCTGGCATACGTTCAAGATGTCCCAACCTCTAAGTCTGCCTTTCTTAATGAAGGAAACTATACTCTGTTCTCCATACAGTTCCATTAGTTCTTTATTTGTTCTACTTCTAAACTGACCATTTTCAAAATGGGGACCATATATCTTTCTCAGGACTTTTCTTTCCCAAACTGCTAGCATATTTTCATTATTTATTGTTAAAACCCAAGCTTCGCTAGCATATGTAACCACTGGTCTTAGAATAGTTTTATAAATTATTTTCTTTGCAGATCTGGATAATGAACCGAGTTTAAATAGTTTTCCAAGCCCAAACATGCACCTATTACCGGCCATTATTCTTGTCTTTATTTCTGAGGATATATCATTATTGTTTGTAATCATTGTACCTAAATATTTAAAACTTGTACAATTTTCAAAATTATGCTGATGAAAGACCACATTGTCCTGCTTCTGTACCTCTCTTCTGGATGTTTTCATATACTTGGTTTTTCTTTCATTTATTTCCAAACCAAACTTTCTCGCTTCTTCCTCAAATTCTTGTAGTGACCCTGATAGTGCTGCCCTTTGTTCTTGCAATTATGGCCACATCATCTGCATATGCTAGATGTTGGGTTAAGCGATTGTATATCGTACCTCCAGGGTGGCCATACTGTTTAACTTCTAAGCAAAATGTGTGTTGTGCTTAGTATCGAAAAAAAAAAAGTGCAAGTAATTGAGAAGTGTGGGAAATAAGAAACTGCAGCTCATGTCGAATCAGAATACGAGATTGGCATTACAACTGTACGATTTAATAAAAAAAAGAAGGATAAAGTGTATGTAGTACGAGAATGTATAAAATACTACTTGAGACCTCTAATCCTGTCTTTCCACAGATAACCATCACAAGGATTCCCTTGGGATTTAAAACCCGTCATTGACAACTGGACTTAAATTAGTGAACTTCTTATCCACTAACTACTCATAGCTTGTTAAACACAATCAATCTTCTTAATGTATCCAGCTGTTTGCTGACAACATAAAGTGCACTATAGTCCACTGTAGTCTATTCAGTTGTTGCTTTTCACGAGAAATGAGGGGAACTTACAACTGCACAATTTAATAATAAAAAAAAAAAAGGATAAAGTGTGATGCTGCTGTTCAGTGTGTTACTCAAATTTCTGAGAAATCTATTTGCATACTTACCGACTCCAAGGGGGCTATATTTAATATAATTAATATGTACCGAACCTATATGCACATAGAATTATTCCAATTCAGAAACAACTAAGTAAACTAAAAGAACTCCAAAAGGAAATAACATTTCAGTGGATACCTAGTCAAGGAAACGAGAAAGTCGATAATATTTCAAAACAGGCAACATATTTGCAACCAAGACCTTTTCAAGTGATATCTCTATCCAATGCTTTTGCTTCAGTAAAGTCTCATTTTACAAACCTATGGATCAACAATTGGTTCTCTTCTGACAAAGGAAAAATTTTACAGTCTTGTTAAACACAAGACCACGAGGAAAATTACGAAACTATAGATCTAAGTATTAGGTCTACACCTATGCACATAATTTATGAAAATCTTTTATGGTATGGATTATCCGATTTTTCGATTAACCATTCAGTCCTCCCCCTCATTACCACAGATAATAGCGTTTCTACTGTATAATAACTTCAAATTAATCAAAATTAATAAAATTCCTCTGAGATTTTCCATATTCGTTTAAAGTTTATTCTCCAATATTACCTTTTGTTCTCCATTATCACCTATCAGATATCCCATTAGTATTTTTTTGTCTCGCTTAGGCATTAAAATCACCTCCCCTGGTTGGTCTAGAATCTATTTTATTTATGGAGTTTAAATGAGTTTGTAATGATTAAAAAAAAATGTAACACTTTCTTCTTTCCATCCCATCTCAGATATACAAATCATAGATCATAGATGTCTTGCTGTTTCATTATTCTGTCACATACAAAGTTATAACTTAATTCTATTTTTTAAGATGTCTTAAAAATATTGATACTCCTGATGATGCTCTCTTATTTTTGGGGATGCCATTATATTATAATAATATGTAACCTTTGTATTCTAATGTGCTTTTCATCTTTCTTTTTTTCTTCTTTGGTTCCGTGTTTAAACAGATACCTATGTTAATTATTTTCAATTCGTCTGTAGTTCATCTTCCTGATATGCCAGTTCTACATTCTTAAGTTTTTCGTACATCCAAATCGTTTTTCATATTATTTGCTGAGATCCTCGTCTTGTGATCAGTCAGGCTATCTCTTGATGATTATCAGTAGTACAATTGTCTCCTGGTCACATTGCGGGTGCTGAACAGGACTAGCTTGATGGTGGGGCTGCCACCTTAACTGCCTTCAAGTCTGCAAGGTACTTTCTTTGGAGAGCCTTCCTAGATGTGTTGCTTCCACTACAGCTGTCAAGCCGTATCCACTCCTAGCTTCTCCTCACCTCTTACCAACCAGTAAGCTTAAGACTAGACTTCCCTGGTATGGTCGTCATGGAACATTGGGTACTAAGCCCTCCTTCAAGGTGAGATTGTTAGGAGAGGAATGCATATTCAGTTATTCAGAAATTGTACTTCGTCTTTCTAGATCTTGTAGTTTCCAGAATTCTGCTTCTTTTCATTTTGCTTGGGTGAAACCAGTATGATTGAAATATGCATCCTTAGAATCAGCCAGTATGGAGATTCTATCTTCCTGAATAGTGATTTGATTTGAAATTCGTGATTCAATATGCTGGTGTAATGTAACACATTGTGTGAAGTGTGGAACAAAAGCTTAAATAATTACAGTGTCATATAGAGGTTGACATACTTTATATAAAATGGGAAGCTCCACCTTCATTAGCACAGAGAAGCATCGTAAACTTCTTAAGAATTGTTTCATGCTTGCGAGAACAGTGAATTGCAATGTGATTTATTTTCTTAAACCACATCTGTATTTGGGCACTGGTCACTTACATCTTCACTTGTGTTTGTTATTTTACTTTATATCTTGTGCAGAAAAATTCATCTGTTCGGCCATTCATCACAGTATGAAAATTACTAAAAGCAAATTGCGAGCATTCTGCCTCTTGGTTTGGATGTTGGCTTGAAGATTGAATGATACTGGTACGATTGGTACCTTAAAATTTTTTATTACCTGCAGCAACATATTCTTTCATCACAGCAGCTTCTATTATCTTTTTGCGCGGCAAGTAGAACAATATAGTGTTTTCTGATTTTATTGTTTTCTCATATTCCTTGATTATCTTGTCTTGTGTTGCTACACCCAAATCTGTTTACCACTGTTTCCTGTAATGTTGTAGCATTTAACTATATTTAAGTGTTTAAAAATAGAATAAAAATGATACTCTTTTTGGGCAGAAGAATGTTATTTTGTGTGATGAACTGAAGGAACTAATTGCAGATGCTTATGAGTGCTGAATGTTCCAAATATTAGAGTGGCAATAAATTAAGTTAAAAAACTTGGATAAAGCTTTTCCCTATTCACAAAACAATACCAAAAAAACAGTAACGAGGTAAGTCCCTCACCCCTCACAGTTAAAAATACTGGTAACATTGAAGGTTGGTGTATTTTAAAATGATCATATGGTATCTATCAATGATATTCATAATGAATCATGACTTTCAAAATAAGTTCCGTTTTATTTTCCGTTGCAGTTTAGACTTCAATTGAACTAAAAATAAAGTTTAAAAAAAATTTTTTTTTTTCTTCAACCTATAAAAGTTTAACCAGAGATTGGAGAGATCTAATAGTTGTGTATTGAGATGCCAGGGGGGCAAATGTTTTAAAATAACAGCCTTATGGAAAACAGCACTATCATCTCAAGTGCATTCTAGAACATTATGATACAATAATTGAAACAGATCTTTAATTGCAGTTTCACAGGATGTATCTGCTGTAGCGAGGCCTCATAAATCATAGAGGAGATTTTAAGTCACAGTAGAGTTCAATGTGCAGAATACCTGTATTGACTTTTCAGAAAAATAAGATATATTTACTTTCTAATTTATTTAAATTCTGATTCTCGTAAAAAGACTCAAATCTAACACCACAATTGAAATCACAGGGCCATTATTTAACTTGACTTTTATGACAGTCGGAAACATGTAAATAAATGACTAGCGAAATGAGGAACATAAATGAAAGTAATTTGTTGGTAAGAGAGGGGAAGACTGGTTTATTGTAGTAAGTGACATTGATCTGACTTTTCAAGTGATCATAATACTCAGCTTACATACATTAGGATATATGGAGAACCATGTGCAGGCAGTGTTCTCTCATTTTATTATAGTAGTGAGATGCATGTTTTTCATTTATTACAGAGTGCAACTCAGGCACATCAGCAGCCAATGTTGAATCCAACAGCATTGCCTCCAGGTTACGCCTATTTCTATGGAGGAGGAATGATGCCAGGCAGCTTTCAATATGGAACACCTGCCATCTACCCGGTATGTTTCATTACATATTATAGTCTGCAGTCCAGTTTCACCAACATTTATCAGATTTTGTTTGATCAACGTCAAATAGTATGCCATTAACATAAACATTTCGTTAACACCGGTCAACAAATTATCAACGATGTCAGTTCCTTAGTTCATGTTTAGAGTGAATAAAATCTATGACTAATTGTAAGAATTAAAAATAAGTACCAAAAAATCACTTACATACAGTGGATTTATTTGATAATTCTAAGACAGGTGCAAGATAGAAAGTGAAACAGCGGCACATGTTTTGTGTCACTATACTTTAAGACATTTTTGACCCTATTTCATCACCATCAGCAGCACTCTGATTTTAGTATCTAGAAATTTGTCTACCATCTTGGGTGGTTTGAGGGATGTATGGGTCAGTGAGGTGCTGTTAAGGATGTAGCACAATGGGCCCATCTTAGTGGTCTAAATGCTCGTGAACTTGTTTGATCTCTACCCATTGCAATATAATCCAAGACCATGCATGTATTGTAGAAGCAAAGGTTATAATATAGAAATGTGATGATTGGTCATTCAGACTAAGAATCATTTGCGTATCGAACACATTTATTGAAAATAAAACTTTATTTTTGTTAGTATGGCGATTTGTGGAAATAAACACGATAAAAAATACAGGAAAAGAATACATAAAGAAAAAAGCCCAATGAAAAGGCATTGACATTGTTTAATTGGAGAGTATTAACACATAATTGAAAATAAAAGGACTGATGGGAAAAGCAATAAGAACTTGTATGCTAGAAGTAATGTCAAAAAAGACAGTATGAAGTTAATGTGTTATGTAAAGTCTAAAAAATCAGTAGTGATCTATTTGTATAGCTAGGATAGTATAAATTTTGTTCAGAATTTTTAACACTTCTTTTGATAGGTGATTTCGTGATGTATCTTTATCATTATCCAGCAAAACATACCCACTATTTCTCCCTAGTAAAGGAATTTATTTCATATTTTACATGCACGCATGCACACATACGAGATTTAACATCTTAACATCAAAATTATGCCCCATTTTGCTGAAATAAATACAGAATTTACATAATAGGTCACAGTGCACGAGAAATAAGGTTGTATTTGACGATGTGTGGGTGAAAGTGCTTGTGTGGAGACTTAACATCACCTTTCCCAATCACAATTCATGACCCAGGGGTGACATAAGGAATCAAACATCATCATTGTAGCAATTCATATCGGATTGTATTCCACGTCCATTTCCAAGTGTGGTGCATTGTGCTCTGTTTGTTCACGGTTCAGCAACGTAGTACATTAATTGACTAAGTTTTACATATACTCATATCATCCCGTTGTCTCAGCAGTTATTCGAAGGCAGTGAAAACAATGATAGTAATAAAGAAGAAGATATATGCGATGCACAATTGGAGACTGACAGTAACAGGAGGTGTAACAATACTATGCTCTCTCATCACAAGGCAGCAGATGTCAATTATCTTATTTCTCATGTACTGTAGAAAGACAAATTTTACTTTTATCCTTATACTGAAGATGATAATTCTGTAATTATTCAGTGATTAGAGGATAGTGAATTCAATCAACAGATTGAAATACCATCTGCAAATATAACCGTTGATTTGACAAATATCAGATATTGTGAACATTGATGAAATGAAAATAAGCTCATAAACATTTGACATATTGGAGTGCAAGAGGTCAAATGACTTTATTGTCAAATGCCTGGCATTAGAAAACAACAACATCATTTTACATTGATAGAATTATCTTGATGATGGAGGGTGAAACTGGTTGTACTGCTTTTCTTGATGTTTACAGATTGTATTGAGTTTTATAGTATGATATGCATTTTAATAGACTATTTTCTTCTCCATCAGCTTGCCTTACAATTACAAAACTTGGGAATGAAAGTTAGAACGCAATACTGTCAGATGCAGAATAATATTGCTATTCTTGTTGACTTTCGAGCATGTTAAAGTAGAGACAAAAGTAATAGGCGGGTTTTACGGAAACGGCTCACCCCACACTTTCTCTAGAGGTTTATGTCCTGAACAGGGAGCCTTCCTGTCCCTGCATTCGAATGTTAGTTATTGTTAGGTGCTCGTCTGTGATTGATACTACTTTGTTAGAGCTTGTTCTCTTGTTCAAATATATCTCATAAACAATATTTTTAAATACTAAGCTTAATCACCCAAGAATCGCTATCATGTCTCAGTCGAGCCCTGATATCATAAATCATACTGAAGGCATTATTTATTAAGTTGGCTGTTTTTTGAAAGAACTTAAAAACTCTGATGACGTTAAAAGCATCCTATCATCAATGCAGACAGCCACTGCCAAGGCCTGTGGCATTTCTCTACAATCGATCCAGAGAATTTGTCCAGAAGGGAGAACAGCACAAAACAATGATGCTGCGGAGGTGGAAATGAATGTATTGTTCAAACTATGTGTGCATTGTTATGATTGAGTACTATGTTCCTTGTAGCTTCAGATGCCTCCTTGTGTGTATTGTTGTGATTGAATACTGTGCTCCATTAGATGCCCTTAACGTGTGTATTGTTGTGATTGAATACTGTAATCCTTTAGATGCCTTCATGTGTGTATTGTTGTGATTGAATACTGTGTTCCTTTAGATGCCTTCATGTGATTGAATACTGTCCTCCTTTAGATGCCTTCACGTGTGTATTGTTGTGATTGAATACTGTAATCCTTTAGATGCCTTCATGTGTGTATTGTGATTGAATACTATGCTCATTTAGATGCCTTCATGTGTGTATTGTGATTGAATACTATGCTCATTTAGATGCCTTCATGTGTGTATTGTGATTGAATACTGTGCTCATTTAGATCCTTCATGTGTGTATTATTGTGATTGAATACTGTGCTCCTTTGGATGCCTTCATGTGTGTATTGTTGTGATTGAATACTGTGCTTCTTTAGATGCGTTTATGTGTGTATTATTGTGATTGAATACTGAGTCCTTTAGATGCCTTCATTGTGTACTGTTGTGATTGAATACTGTGCTTCTTTAGATGCGTTTATGTGTGTATTATTGTGATTGAATACTGAGTCCTTTAGATGCCTTCATTGTGTACTGTTGTGATTGAATACTGTGCTTCTTTAGATGCGTTTATGTGTGTATTATTGTGATTGAATACTGAGTCCTTTAGATGCCTTCATTGTGTACTGTTGTGATTGAATACTGTGCTTCTTTAGATGCCTTTATGTGTGTATTATTGTGATTGAATACTGAGTCCTGTAGATACCTTCATTGTGTACTGTTGTGATTGAATACTGTGCTTCTTTAGATGCCTTTATGTGTGTATTATTGTGATTGAATACTGAGTCCTTTAGATGCCTTCATTGTGTACTGTTGTGATTGAATACTGTGCTTGTTTAGATGCCTTCATGTGTATATTGTTGTGATTGAATTCTGTCCTCCTTTAGATGCCTTCATGTGTGTATTATTGTGATTGAATACAGTGCTCCTTTAGATGCCTTTATGTGTGTATTATTGTGATTGAATACAGTGCTTCTTTAGATGCCTTCATGTGTGTATTGTGATTGAATACTGAATCCTTTAGATGCCTTCATTGTGTACTGTTGTGATTGAATACTGTGCTTGTTTAGATGCCTTCATGTGTATATTGTTGTGATTGAATTCTGTCCTCCTTTAGATGCCTTCATGTGTGTATTATTGTGATTGAATACAGTGCTCCTTTAGATGCCTTTATGTGTGTATTATTGTGATTGAATACAGTGCTTCTTTAGATGCCTTCATGTGTGTATTGTGATTGAATACTGAATCCTTTAGATGCCTTCATTGTGTACTGTTGTGATTGAATACAGTGCTTCTTTAGATGCATTGTTGTGATTGAATACTGTGTTCATTTGTATGTCTTCATGTGTTATTGGTGTCATTGAGTGCTGTGTTCCTCCAGATGCCTCCAGCCACCAATGCCCATGGCAGCACAACCAGCACGCAGTACCCCAAACCGGGGAGTTACGGCTCAGGCTATGGTTCGGGTTATGATGGCCTTGCACAGAACCAAGACTATGGGAAGACTGGCTACGTGTCCAGCAGTCAGTCCCAGAGCAAGGCGGGTGTGGGTGCAAGTGCAGGCACCAGTGGTTCGTCTGCAACTGATCTCAGTGCTACCATGTATGGCAAATCACATGTCACTCTGGGCAAAGTGAATGTGAGTATTTATGCGATACAATGAAAATTAGACTTGTTATATACGTCCTGCATATCTGAAGTTCCTGCTTACAAAATATTCGAAAATGTTTCTTTTCGAGTATTTTTCAGAATCAAGTATTAAATTGTGATGTGTTCAGAGATAGTAAACATTCCAATTGGCTGATGTGAGGACACCTCCCAACATCACACCGCTTCAGATTTGGGTTGAGAAATTCTAATGCTTTTGTAAAACGAGTGATCTAACAGGAATCTAATATTTTGCTCAAGGGGATCTTTTGTCTCTGTATTCGTTGTATTCCCTTTTAAAGTACAGCAGAACTTACTTACTGGCTTTTAAGGAACCTGGAGGTTCATTGCCACCCTCACATAAGCCCGCCATTGGTCCCTATCCTGAGCAAGATTAATCCAGTCTCTATCACCATATCTCACCTCCCTCAAATCCATTTTAATATTATCTTCCCATCTACGTCTCGGCCTCCCCAAAGGTCTTTTCCCCTCTGGCCTCCCAACTAACATTCTATATGCATTTCTCGATTCGCCCATACGTGCTACATGCCCTGCCCTTCTCAAACGTCTGGATTATGCAGGTGAAGAATACAATGCATGCAGCTCTGCGTTGTGTAACTTTGTCCATTCTCCTGTAACTTCATCCCTTTTAGTCCCAAATATTTTCCTAAGAACCTTATTCTCAAAAACCCTCAATCTCTGTTCCTCTCTCAAAGTGAGAACAGTGGACATTAAACAACTGTTGGCAAAACTTTGTACTCAGTCCTTGCTATGTTTGGAGATACAGTAAGGTTTGTAGAAAATCCCGTAAATACGAAACTATTCAACCTATGGGAAGAAGGATGTTAGGTTCATGCAGGACCCTGTTCACCGCACATGTTTGCTACTTATCACCAAGAACTCGTCATTTCGTGTACCGTACTTGTAAAAACCAGTTTAAGTTATTATAGTGTGCATTTTATAAATTCATTTTGTACTATCTTTTCTTTGTAAAAGTATTGTATGCACAGTTTATGGTGTACCAATTTTCACTTAACTTATTCGCGGACATGAGGTTACTTCATTTGCTCCATCCCTGACTTATTTTTATCTTTAAGAAATCAAAAGTTGGTTACTGTAGTTTTCAGCATTGTCTCCTTGTAGGCTGATTAATTTGTCCCATAGCTTCCTGGAAAATATTCTTTCCAACCTCTACCTCCATTCATAACCTCTATCACCTTTTTATTGGCAGAAAAATTTTTTCACGGCAATTGTGAGTTTTTTTGGTGGAGGCGGGGAGGGGGGGGGGGCAGTTTGAAGTCACTCGGACTAAATCTGGTGAGTAGGTTGGGTATTCTGCCAACTGAAATCCTGTTTTGCCTAAAGCAGCAGTAGCAGCATTGGAAGTGTGATTGGTTTCATTGTCATACTGACTTAGTCAAGTATACACGTCATTTTCTGTTAATTTTTTCCTGTAATTTTGATGTTAAATTTGCATAAGTTCCTGTGATAGTAGTTTTTTTTACCGCGGTCACTCCTTTAGAATCCCAGAAAACTGAAGCCAGAATTTTGTCTTTGGATGGTTTGTGTTTTGAATTTGCTGGAAGTTGGAGAATCTTGATATTTCCACTGCATACTTTGAATTTGGTCTTCAGATTGTAGCAACATATGCAGGTTTCATTCATAGTTACAAACCTTTTATTGAAATTCTGTTTGTTCCCTGTACATTGTGATCACAACTCGAGGTTGCTTTTGAGTTGGAGCTAATATTCGTTGTGTTAATTTTTTCAAGGCTAATTCGTTGGTCGAAATATTATGTACTACTATGTTAACATGAATTTTGCGGGGTAACTTTCGGCACTGGACCCTGGATTTGTTTCCTTTGTAATTTGCCTGATATGTGTTTGTCAGTCTTGCACTTCAAGAACGTGGATTTTATGAACGTTTTCATGCTTGGTGGACCATCAGCAAGTTGGTCTTCATACAATTCTCTACCACACTTAGACACAAAACCACCGTTCAACTAAGTCATGTGATATTGCACATTCATTTAGGCCCAATTGTATAAACCATTTAATCTTAGATCAGAGGTTAAATTGATCCTTGTTTCAGCTGAATTTGGAATTTTGTGTTGTATAAAGTCTAATCTGAGTTTAATTTGTCTCAAACTAAAGTCAACTTTGACTGAAGAAATTTCTCCGATTAAGTTAGATGATCCAAGTTCAGTTATTTCTTTTCTGTTCGAAATATACGAGTCACAGATTGTGCAAATAAAATATCCATTATTATTAATATTAATAGATATGTTACGTACATTTATATATATTTCTTTCAATTTCTTGCCTTAATACACAAACATTCTTATATTTTATAAGGCTTTATCGTGTTCAGCAGTATCAAATAACTTAACCTATAATTATATTATGTTTATAACAACCATTAATTATTAATGGATATGATAGGTACATTCATAAATGTTCAATTAACTGTATTACTAAATGAAAATTGTCGTTTTATAAAGCTTTATTATGTTTAGCAATATCAAACACCATAACATGATAACAACTTGGAGAACAGTCAACCTTCTTCTTATTGTCCGCCATTATTTACATTGAAAAAAAAACAGTGTCTCCAACAGAGTGTAATACGGAAAGTCGCCAAAAAGTAGTTGTAAAGTCGCTAGATTTCTCATTATCAACAAAGAAAGATTAAATTTGGTCACTATGGGGTGCTAAAAAGGTCACTAAAGCCCTATTTAAGCAATATAAAAGTTAAAAGAAATTGTTGTTGAAAAAGAGTTAAAATCGCTAGATTGGCAACACTGAACAAACCTGTATAACATGGTCCGCGCATCACCTATTTCACCTGTTTATGCGATGTTGCCAAATCCTTTTCACGTGAACTTAGATTGCATTTGAACCAAGGTAATTTGATCGCAGAAAAGTTTTATACAATAGAAGAAGTGTCTGAACTCGGTTTACTTTTCGATCTTCGATCAAAATTGATCTTTAGTCAGGGAGCTTTATACAATTGGGCCTTAGTCTCACATTAGCTGCACTGAATTAGAGTTGGACTCATGCTACGTTTCTGCAAGTATTTTATGACAGCTGTTTGTTGTGTGTGTTCCATTTTAGCAGCTGCTGTGATGTACCAGAAAGATGTGGACACTTGTAAATCTATTATGTTTATTTTCAAATATAAGTGTGATTACAGGATTTAAACAATATTATTTGCTTTAGAAATGTGTTAGGGATAACACAAATGGACACTCTTCGTACATGCATATGTGAAACATGGGCATTATTACAAAATCACTGAAAAACATAAATTAAGAACATGTAAGTATGTAAGTGGCAAAAAAATGGGTTACACTATTTTACAGATGTGAATCTGTAAACACTAAACATGTGGATAGTGAGAATTGAATGTATTTTGTCTGAAGCCCACAAAAACTGGGTGAACAGTATAGAGCAGAACAGGTTTCACGGTTGACCGGCCGGCTATGCGTGCGGAGATGGGGACTCAAGGCCGTGCGAGGCTGTGAAACCTCTTCTGCTCTATACTGTTCACC
Source organism: Periplaneta americana (assembly GCF_040183065.1). Taxonomy (NCBI): domain Eukaryota; kingdom Metazoa; phylum Arthropoda; class Insecta; order Blattodea; family Blattidae; genus Periplaneta; species Periplaneta americana. The sequence continues at coordinate 45,592,200 of NC_091121.1, forward strand.
CAACATAATGGGGACTTTCTTTTGCATATCATTGTGCCCCCATTTGATATTGATGCATCCCTCATAAATTTTGGATTGCAAGAAGACTAATGGCTTTATCGCCAAATATTAGGCTGTAGAACAATAACAACATGAAGTTCATTCTAGTACAGTTGTGGCAAAAAAAAAAGTCGGACTGACCCTTATAGCTGATTTCAGAGCCTTGTTCACTCCAGAGCACAATAGACTGGTAACTAAGACTTTCGTGGTTCGAATCCTGCCTGGGAAGGAAACTTTTTTTGTTCCTTATTCAAATTTATTCCCAATACTTTTCGATTGCAGCGATATTTTACTACTTAATTAACTTATTATTCCCAGAACATGAATTTTACCAGCAATCGAAAAGTATTGGGAATAAATTTGAATAAGGAACAAAAAAAGTTTCCTTCCCTAGCAGGATTCGAACCACGAAAGTCTTAGTTACCAGTTTATCGTGCTTTGGAGTGAACAAGGCTCTGAAATCAGCTACAAGGGTTGGTCCAGAGTTTTTGCCACTGCTGTACATATGATGAAAACCTAGAACTCAACTTTCATGGCACCCAAGCACTTTCATGGCTTCTATTTCCATGATGCTCCATTTGGATATCTTTTTTTTTTCTTTCCATTTTTTTCCTTCATTTTTTCCTTTTATTACTTCCTTATAAAGTACACTGAGTATAGAATGTGAGGAAACTTGCACTGCTCCTAATCCCAGCTGTAAAGGCTACTCTTACTGCTTGTCATTTTATTACTAGTGACATTTTTTGTAAAGAAGCTGGGACAATATATATTTTAATTTTAAAGTACTACACTTCTCTGGGCAGAATCTGGTGGAAAATAATGAAAAGTTCACTGAATTTTAAAGGCTACTATTATGGTTACTTTATGTTAAAAGGACTACTTTTGAAATTCATTTGCAAGGAACATACTGTAATTTGTAATGTTCTCTGTGTTTTCTACAGTCATATGAGAAGCAGGGATTCCATTCTGGGACTCCGCCCCCATTCAACTTGGGCAGTCAGAGCACACCGATGGGGCCTAGCGGTGCCTATGCCCCGCATCTGTTTATTCCTGCCATGCCGCACCAGCAACACCACTCCACTCCGCTGATCCATCAGCCACTGCACCAGGTATGGCACCATTTGTTGTTGGTTGGTTGAAAACTTATTCACGAAGTATGCATTAAATTTAGTTGGTAACTCTGTCTCTTGCAATTAAATAATGTTGATAAATGGTCAGTTTCACCAACCTTGGTTGAGACAAGTTGGCAAATGTCTTTTTTTTTTTTTTTTTTAATTTATCCTCCTTCATTTACCCCCCAAGTGTCTCCATCAGTAGGTGATGCACCAAAGCTGTAGTTCTCTTAGCTACCTGTAGGTGTTGCCCTTAGCTCATCATGAGAGGGTGAACTACTACATAGCACTGTATGTTGATTATGGTTGTTGGTTAATGGAGCAGTTGTGAAATTCTGACTGAGGAAACAGGAGTACCTCTAGAATCCCTATCACCAAGCACCATCTTTGTCCACCACCAGGATTCGAACCTGGTTACCGCACGGAAAGCTAACACACTAGCCGTTCATCTAATGGTACACCATGTCTAATATTTATCGACAGTCAAATAGCTTATTTTTAGTTCATCATCCTCATCATGATCATCATTAATCTCTGACATGTGGAATCAATTTTCAAATCTGAAGATGAATGTTTGGTCAGTTAAACAGACTACTTGTACATAGATAACTACAAAACGTTGAAGTATTACACATTTGGTCATCTTAAGTACACTGGATGAAAAAGTAAATAGCATTTTCGAACCTATTATACAAATTTCATAAATCCTTTCAGTAAAATGATTGGTTAATTTGGAATGAAATAGAAATGTTCATATTTCTGCAATAGAATATTGTGTAGCTTACCATTTCATAGCAATTTGCTGTTGTATTTTTAAGAGTTAATGTCACATATTCATTTGTTCTAACATTACTACAGTAAAATCCCTTGTATCCGGCACCCAAATAACCGGCAATACCAAAACAACAGCACTTTTGGCCGGGCAAAAAAAAAAAGTTTAAATCTGTCAGATTGTCACAGTCTGGTCTGTCAGTTTTGCTACATTAGGAAGTTCACAAGAACTTTTATTTTCAGTGGATAGTGGATAGTGATCTGTTTTAATAATGAAAATCCGCCACCATGAAATACGAACTTTTTTTTTTGTATGTACCAGTATTTATTCAATTATCCGGCAAAATCTCGTATCCGGAACTAGCCTGGTCCCTTTGGTGCCGGGATTCTACTGTACTTGCCATGCATGTTTTGCTTTTCTGTCTGTAGTCATCATCATCATTTTACTACTACTAGTTAAAAATGTTAACATGTGGAAGAGAACAACCACAAAGATCGCCACCAGCATTGACAATGACTGCTAGATGGTAGTAGAGTTGCTCTATGCAATTCAAATGAGAGTTATAACATGACATCTTCTGCAGTTATTAGATGGCAGTATAGTGCAATTGATAAAAGGTGTTGCCATCAAAGTCCATAAGGATGATCCATCTGTTAATATGTGATCTGGGGTTAGATCAAGATCGAAGATCAAATTTGAAAAAAAAAAAAAAAAAAAAAAAAAAGGAAATCAGAATTTATTTTTCTTTGTTCCAAATAATTATATGGAATTTTCTGGGTAATTTGGTGTATAATTTATTGAAAGATTTTAATTGTGTGTGTTTAATTATGTAATACATTCTATGCATCAAACTATTTTTTTTTCCTCAACCTGCACTATTAAAAAATATAAATATCTCTGAATCTGTCTGGGGAAAGGTTGTGGTTTGGTGTAATTTCTTGTTGAATGTTTGTTTCATAAGTTAGCAGCATTGTTGAAGACTGTAATGGTTGCCTTTTGAATTTTCAAAACAAATTTAGTATTATACGAGGGTTGGGGTGTAAGTCATGGCAACTATTTTTTTTTCAAAGGTAAGGGTTTGGCATCAAAATGTCATATGTCGCATGGAAGCCGTGCAGTCATAGTGTGTGTCCACAGCACAAGATGGCTCTGTGCTTGTCTGTAATAGAACAGAAAGTTGTGTTAAATCAGTTGTCAGTGTACTGCCGTGCAGGATGGATGTAACTTATATATCAAAATAGCCATTCTCCATGGGGGGAATGCCAGAGAATGCCACAAAGAGTTGGTAGAAGCTGTTGGGAATAATGCCCTTCCATACCAGACCACAGTATAGAGAACATACAGTAAAGACACCTAAGCCATTTCGTGGGAACAAATTCTGAGTGCGCATGTCACGAAACAGGGTGTATTATCTGGAACTTCCACCAGATGGATCTCCATGGAACTTCCACCAGATGGATCTCCATCTACGACAGGCTGGCATAATTTAATATTAACTGAAAACATTCATTACTCATCTTTTAACATTTTTAAAGACATGAGGCAAAGGAATGGCAATATAACCATAATAATAATTACTTCCGTATGCAATCATCATGAAAATATTCACTAATTGACGCTAACGTTCAAGTCACTGTTTGAGGCTTATGTTGGTAAAATTGATCCAAGTACAACATAATACATCATGGCGTCCGTTGCGGTGAAGTGCGAACATGAACGTCAACAATGGATATAAGTATTTTGACTTCCTAGCGACATAATATTAATGATAGATAATATATATACAAGATTATTCTTATTACTGACCAATAAAATAAATAAATATTTTATTAATATTTTGATAGTGGTTTGATACTAGCGACATAGTTGGATTCATTGAGAACTAGACCTTACTGAGCTTGAATTTAGTACCAACAACATCAAAGGTGCCGACAAGAGTTGTCCCTACTGATTCTTCTTATACTGTGACCAGACAGTCACGAGGTGGATAGCTATTTCTTTCTGACATTCTTTAAATTATGTCCTTTCATTGTGCATTCATTTTCGGAATTTTCTGTCATTTTCATTAGTTGTATATTTATGGAAAATGAAACACTTCGTCCACACCTGTGGAGTAACGGTTAGCGCGTCTGGCCGCGAAACCAGGTGGTCCGGGTTCGATTCCCGGTTGGGACAAGTTACCTGGTTGATGTTTTTCCGGGGTTTTCCCTCAACCCAATATGAGCAAATGCTGGGTAACTTTTGGTGCTGGACCCTGGAATCATTTCACCGGCATTATCACCTTCATCTCATTCAGACGCTAAATAACCTAAGCTGTTGATAAAGCGTCGTAAAATAACCTAGTAAAATAAAATGAAACACTTCTAATAAGTGTTTCATATGCAAATGATCTTCAATATGACTGTGTAGTTAAGACATTTCTGTTTTTATAGCCACTGCTTCCTTGAAGGATGCAGATCCTTCTGAATACTCTGTACTCATATTGACATAGATGTGGATCAGTGTTGATGAAATGGTTATTATAAGGAGATATTAAAAAATGGGCAGTTTGGCATTTTTCAAGTAAAAATGTGATAAATGTTGGTGAAGCTGGCCAGAAATCGTGAAATTGTTGCATTAATAAGAGATTGTGTTGTCTTGCTTGCAGATGGAGATGAGAAACCCGGGAAGGCGCTCGGTAAGTGAGCATGTTGCTCTGGGTACAGGCTTCAGGGCCCCGCTGATGCTCGGTGACTAACACTGTGTTTGTGCATGCGCAGGAGTCGGGCAGCAGTTCGAACCAGCGCTCGCAGTCGTCAACTCAGCCCAACAAGTCCGGTGCCAAGCAAGGCTACAGCCCTTCGTACTGGGCCGCCAACTGAGGGGCGCAAGGCAGGTTTGGTGGATGGATGGGGGAGGGGGGTTTACAGGTGCTTTGTGAATTATTTACCATTAAACAGTGCAGCAGGGTGTCGCATACTTTGTGCAAATCAAACATTGATGATTAAAACATTTTTGTCCATACTGAGATTTTTTTTATATATATATAGATACGAAAATCTTTTAATCTGCAATGTTGCCATTTACACAAACTATGTCCAAAACGTGCTAAAGAGAAACCGACATAATTTGGAAATTGAGCTCACAATAAACGTAAACTCTTTCTTGATGGATTAAACTTTTGTAGGTCACACTCTACTCCATATAGTCGTTTGTGTTGTTATTTTTTTGGTTACTACCGGTAACCCTTCAGCACATTGATTTTGTGTGTTGTGGTATTTTGTGTTAGCTTCAAAGTAAAAGTGTATAGGAGAATGCAATGCATTTGTATAATGAGGGACTTGTAGCCGTCATCCCTTCTCTTGTATAGAATGTTTTGATCATTGAAGAATTAAATGATATGAAAATAATGTTACACTTCCTTGTTTGTATTACTTAACGATATAACTCTCATATATCCACCTTTACCATCGAGCCTGTAGAAAACATGGAGAACCTATCGTAGAAGAAATCTAATTTCTCGAACATGAGATCGTTTGTTTTAAAAGGCTGTAGTTCTGTTTACTTTCCTCTCTCTCTGAACTTGAACATAGAGAGTTTTGTATTCGCCTTCTCGGCTTTTTGCACCCACGTCATATGTTCGAGTTTGGTTGGACTTGTAGTGTGATTGTTAGTGTACTATGAGAATTGTATCTCAAGATGTGTATTATATGTGTAGTTTAGTATTATTTTGTAAGTGCGAACAACAGTGAATAACATGAGATGAGACACTGAATATAACCTGTATTATTTTTCCTTCTGTATTTTCTATTGGATTTTGTAGTATGCAAGAATAATTTGCTATCACTGGTTATGCATAAGTATAAATAAATATTAATATTAATTTGTGGTACTTTCTTGGTGCAAGTGAAGAGGCCTCTAGGCCACAGACGCGGACTGTTGCAACAGACAGTGTCTTTTAATTATATTTAATGTGTACAGTTCCTTTGCTGAACTTCTTGTGTGTTGGATACAATTTTTTAAAATCTGGAGCATATTTCATGCTCTAACACAGATGTTACAATAAATGAGTGGAATTTGTTTCAAAAAATGACGTATCATTTCATATCCAGTGTGAAAGAGCAGCAAGAGAGCCTGAACTGCATTACACTGCTTGGAACTGACCAGTGCTGAGTAGTGTGATACAGCAATGTAGATATGTGTGTGAGGTAAGGGAAGAGATCTGTTGTAAGCAGGCAACGAGCATAGTTGCAGCTTGGATGAGATGTGACAATGAAGCAGGATGTGCAGAAATTGAACTCCAACCCCTTTGGTAAGAAATAACCTGAAGTAATTATCAGGCTCACAACACCTGTTTTCTTATGGTGCAATCATATTTGCTGCAGATATTTGATACGACCCAAAATATCCGAGAATATGATCGTAAAAACATGAACAGTCTTAAGTTGTTCAAAATAGTTACCTTGGGCTTGTGTACAATGGTTCCAGTGATTTTTCCATTTTGGAAACACTTGTTAAAGTCTGCTAGTATTTGCATGTTTAGCACTTTCTGCGATTCTATTTGTACCTCAGTGGTGTCAAAAGCCACCCTTTCAAGTTTAGTTCCATTTAGGGAAGAAGTAGAAGTCACAAGGGGACCAGATCTTTCGAGTAGATTGCTTAGTCATGTTATTTTTTGTCAGGAAGTTCCTCACAAAGAGCTAGGTGTTCGCAGTACATTGTCATGGTGCAAGATCCAGTCTCTCTCCCACATCCCAGGCTGTTTGCATCTCACATTTTCCCTCAGATGTCTCAAAACGTCCTTAAACCCTTTCCACATACTGGGACAGATATGACACATACCAGTTTTATATTCATATAACTTATAATATAATACATTTTTATTTCACAACTTTTAACACTGTATCACTTCGGAATATGTATGATAAGACTTTCTTGTGTTAAATTCTAACATACCTTGTTTACATGTTTCGACCTATTTATGGGTCATCCTCAGAACTGGCCGTTGTTGGTCTTGGCGCCTCTTGTTTTGTTTCCTGTGAAGGTGTGTTCGTGTGGTATAATGTAGAGTCAAAGAGTGTGTGTGTTCTGAAATTGAGTTGTGTGTTGAGAATTTCGTTGGGGTGTGTTTTCGTGTGTCTGTATATTTCATATTGTTCTAGTGTGTTTAGTTTCTGGCTTTTTGGTTGGATGTGTAGTATTTCCATGTCTGTGTTGATGTCTCTGTGGGTGTGGTTAGCATTTGTGATGTGTTCTGCATATGTGGAGGTGTTTTGTAATTTTGTTATGGCTGTGATGTGTTCTTTGTAATGTGTTTGAAATGATTTGCCTGTCTGTCCTATGTAGAAGTTGTTGCAGGTGTTACATTTGAATTTGTATACGCCTGTGTGGTTGTATTTGTTTGTTTGTGTTGTTTGTGTGTTGAGATGTTTTTGTAGAGTGTTATTTGTTCTGTATGCGATGTTGTAATTTAATTTCTTGAATGAGGTTGCAATTTTGTGTGTGTTTTTGTTTTCGTATGTTAGTGTGATGTATTTTTTGTGTTCTTGTGTTTGTGTTGTATTCTTATGTTTTTTGTGATTATGTTTTGTCTTACGTATTATGTTATCTATTATGTTAGGGTTGTATCCGTTTTCTTGTGCTATGTATTTGATTGTGTTTAGTTCTTCGTTGTAATTCTGTTGGTTCATTGGTATGTTGAGTAGTCTGTGACCATTGTTCGGAATGCAGCTTGTTTGTGTTGTGTTGGGTGGTTGAATGTGTTGTTGTTGTGGGTTTTCTGTATACCTTGAATGTGTGTTTGTTGTCTACTTTTGTTATTGTGATGTCTAGAAAATTTATGGATTTGTTGTTTTCAATTTCTAATGTGTAGTGTAGCTTTGGGTGTATTTTGTTTATGTGTTGATGCAGGATTTGGATTTGTCTTTTGTTTCCTTTGTGTGGTATTAGTATGTCATCTACATATCTGTGCCAATATATGATGTTGTCTGCGTGTTTGTTGTTGTCTTTGTTTAGTATGTATGTATGTTCTATGTGGTGTAAGAGTATAATATTTCAAACTGCATACTGGGACATACGACACACTGTCAAGAATTGGATTTGACCATATGTGAAATCACTTGAGAAAGAAAGAATTACTTAAGTTATTTGAATATAAAACTGGTGTGTGCAAAACTGTCCTATGTGGTAAGAGGTTTAAAGTCTTTGTTTCTTAACATCAACCATTTCGAAGATCATAGAACTACAAGAACACAACCAAAACTAGGAAATGCGAGTACTTATAAAAACGACAGTTGACAGACTAGTGGTTGAAGAGACTTCTTGTGGTGCAAATTCATACCACTACTTGTTTGTGCAGCATATTGAAATTCTCCGATATTTTGGATAGCACTTCGTACTCTGCAAAGGTGCATCTACACAGTTCAACATTTCCTTCAACTTTATACATTCAAGCAATAATACAAGAGTGAACGAAACTGGACCTTTTATGCTGAAAATGGTGGCAAGTACGATTAACTTTATTGAAGGTTATTGCAAATTCGAGTGCCTCAACCACAATTTTGAGAATCAAGTAGACCTAAGAATTGGATTGATATTTAATATTTATTAATTTATTATTATGTAGTGAAGATGACATTTAACACAGCACACCATGTAGACACAAAATTTACATGCATCTTAATTGAACGTGCATTTTCAACTCAATTATTTAAATATTCTCCCCAGATGCATATGTACGCATATGGAAAATTGAACCATGTAGATGTAGATGCAGCTTTAACTGAACGTGCATTTTAAACTTTATTCTTTCAATATTCTTCACAGATTGCATGCGTACATGCATGGAAAATTGAACCATGTAAATGCAGCTTAAAGGCGTACTCCCACTTAGCGGAATTGAACCGAATCAAAAAGTCTGCTGCTGCTCACATCTAGTGGAATCGAACCGAACAGTACTTTTATGTTTTGTCTTAGAAAAGAGGATAATTCTACACAAGCTTTATTAATTTTTCTTCATTCATATTAATTTGTGATTTTTGTGTACGTACTATTTCAGCAGTAACTTTCAATAGTAAAGGAATTAAGCCGGCAAGAGTGGATATGGTTCATTTGTTTTTTCATGAAGACTTCACGAGAACTTACGATCATACCTGAAACAAGAAATTCTGTTCCGGCAGTGGAATAAATACTCTAGCTCATGAATTCTGTTCTGTTTGATTCGATTCGACGCACTGCTTTCTGCTATCTTCCATTTAAATACATTGTGAAGAGAAATTCTGTTTGATTCAATTTCGCTAAGTGGGAGCGGGCCTTTAGTCTGCTTTACAATGTTCTGCAAGTGCCAACTTCATTACAAAGATCACTGAATGCCTTAGACAAGTGGTAGATGTCTATGACCCATCCTCCAGTCAGTACTTTGGAGCCTCTACTTCAAGCCCAGTGTTCACTATATCTGACCGTATCATTATTATGAAATCTAAATACAGTACTTGAAGAAATTTAATCTCTATTTAGAACTTACCATAATACTAGTTCAAAATTAACCTTGAACAATAAAGTTAAAAATAAATGTTTAACGAACATAAAATTAATCCTAATTAAATATCAAAAAAGATTAAAATTATTCTGTAGATATTTCATTATTACTTTTATGAAATTTAAAATTTCATTTTGGCCCATTACTGTAAGATAATAACATATTCCTAAATAGTAATATACCAGGTGACTATTTTGTATGTAGAACATAAATAGCGGTGCTGTGATCTGTTGTTACTCTGTGGGGGGAAAAAAGAAAGACATAGTCTACGACTAGAATAAGAGAGTGATCCTGCTGCATAGGTGACTTAGCAGCTATGTACTGTGTATTAGTACAAGCAACTGCCACTCCAAAAACAGAATGGTCAGGTAATAGTATCATTACAAGGATTTATTATTATTATTATTATTATTATTATTATTATTATTATTATACACAGCCCTGCATTATATATTGACTACACCCCAACTCTGGCTACTAGCAACAGGCATCTATAATGAACACCGATCAAAATACCCCTCATTTCTCGTGAAAAACAACAACTGAATAGACTACAGTGGACTATAGTGGACTTTATGTTGTCAGCAAACAGCTGGATACATTAAGAAGATTGAATTATCATTATTATCATCATCATCAGCATTATAATCATTATTAAAATTCCATCTGAAATATAGCTGGATATACAAAATGGGATCACAAAAGAATTTAAAACTTGTTAAATGAGCTTCAGATAGAATCTGTAGTAGAATGCATAGGAACACCAACAGAAAACTGGAGGATAGGCAACCAAAATATTCTAAAAGCAGTTGTCCTCTACAGACCCTATGGAAAAAGATTAATTGAATACCCCGATAAAAGATAGATTGCATTGGTAACAGACCACATGTTTAGAAGATGAAGATAATGATTATAAAATATCTTTATTAATAAATCCATTCTACTTAAAATATGGAACATTTCTTGCCTCATGTCATATAAATGACAAATTATGGGATGAAGTTTTAGAATAACATTTCTCAAAGTATATTTTGTGAATCCCCTTGATCCTGCTAGTCCTAAATAATAATAATAATAATAATAATAATAATCTGTGGCGCTACAGTCCATGAAGGGCCCAGACCGACTAGCCGGCTTCTGACCTCACGCTGACATGCCGAAGCAGAGATGGACGATCATCCAACCAGAATGGAGGTATCATGTGGTTAACACGATCCCCCCAGCCATTATAGCTGGTATTCGCAACCGGATTTCGCTACCACGATGCTGGGTGGGCACTGGTCCCATACACTGGCCGAAATTTCATGAGAAAATTTCTTCCCCCATGAGGACTCGAACCAGCGCGCATTCCGTAATGCGAGTCCTAGACAGGATGCCTTAGACTGTGACGCCACGGCGCGGGATGCTAGTCCTAAATGGTTTTTAAATATTATTTTATACTCCAAGGATACTATAAGATTTATAAAAAAAAATAACACGAAAATTAGACCCTAGTGGATCCATTACAGTCTCATAGCAGTGTTTCAATGATGATTAGACTTTTGGGTATTCCACTGTGTCCCGGAATTTAACATTTCCAACATTTCAGATCTACGTACAGGTTCCAGTTATACATGTAGACCTACATGGTATAGGTAATATGCCCAGAATTTCAAACTCTCGTCAGTTTTTGGATGGAAATTAACTTTTGTCAGGAATCGGATTTTTGTGAATTGCTTTATATACAATACCGATAAATTCTGTTGTAATTGGAGATTCTGAATTGTCACATAAAGAACAAGACACTAATACACATACCGTAGTTCTGTATCAGTCTCAATAGATCCCATAATTGCAACCTTTATCTTTGGTGTTACATGTCTACTTATTGAATTCATAATTATCTACATTTATTGTTTAATTCTATACAGACACAAATGAAATGGACCCACACCAATTGAAGAAACCACAGCCAGATTGTTAGTGACACCGAAGAGGATGAAGATTCACAGTCTTCAGGTACATACAATTGCATCATCTGAGAGGAAGAGTTCTCAAGACTACGCAGATAGAACCGAAGATAGACATTGCCTTTGCATCTTAAAAAAAAATAATAAAATGCTCTTGGGCCTTTACCTGAATTGCGTCCTTTCAGATCCACTGTATGTACAGAATATTCGGTGCTCACTGTATTTTCTCCATCTTCACCATCATCTTTCCCACTTCCTCCATTTCTTCTTCTATTTTCTTCTTTGCCGTTCCTTTTCCCGATCAATTTACCTATTCTTCCTCCTCCATATTCACATTTCCCATTTCCTCCCCTCCTTCTTCAACTTTGATATCTATTATACTTATTTACTGGCTTTTAAGGAACCCGGAGATTCATTGCCGCCCTCACATAAGCCCGCCATTGGTCCCTATCCTGAGCAAGATTAATCCAGTCTCTATCATCATATCCCACCTCCCTCAAATCCATTTTAATATTACCTTCCCATCTATGTCTCGGCCTCCCTAAAGGTCTTTTTCCCTCCGGCCTCCCAACTAACACTCTATATGCATTTCTGGATTCGCCCATATGTGCTACATGCCCTGCCCATCTCAAACGTCTGCAATTAATGTTCCTAATTATGTCAGGTGAAGAATACAATGCGTGCAGTTAATCTTCTCAAAAGAATATTGGACAAAATTTTGTACGACGTCAACAAAAGTGGTATTCCTCGAAAGTTACTACAGTTAGTCTTGTCCCCCTTCTTAAAGATAGGTACGATTATGGACTCCTTCCATTGTTCTGGTACAATTTCCTTTTCCCACATAGCAAGTACAAGCTTATAAATTTCGTTAGATAATACGCTTCCACCCTCTTGTATTAATTCTGCTGGAATTTGATCGATACCTGGAGACTTATAATTTTTCAGATTTTCTATCGCAATTTCGACTTCAGAAAGTGTGGGTTCGGGTGTAAATGGCTCAACAGTTTGTATTTCAATTTCGTCCTGATCATTTCTATTTGGCGTATGTATATTTAGTAGTTGTCCAAAATAGTTTTTCCGTCTGTTCAGGATTGAATGAGCGTCTGCAAGCAAGTCATCATTCTCGTCCTTGATCACGTTTACTCTTGCCTGATATCCATTCTTGAATTCCTTTATGCCCTTATATAAATCTCTAATGTTTTTATTTTTACTTTTTGTTTCTACCTCATTCAGTTTTTCCTTCAAGTAATCTCTATTATATCTCCTTTTTATTTATTTTCCTCCATTTCTTCGTCAACCTATTTCTTCTCTTTTATCTCATTCTCTGTATTCATCTTCCTTTCCCCCTTAGCCTTTCTTCTTTTAATATTTCTCCTCCCTTCTACGTCTTTCTCATTATCTTCCTGTTCTGTCTCTTTCCCCTCCTTCCTCTTCTTATTTCCTCCATTTATTCTTCCTTTTTTATTTCTTTGCCGTATTTCTTTCTTGTTCTCTTGCTGTTCTTGGTACTGTTTCTTTTCTTCTCCCTCCTCCTCGTAACTACTTTCAAAGACAGCGTGAGCCATTCGATCATTAATTTCTTGCTCCACTGCGTATTATGAGCCAACAGTATCTGTTAACTTGTAGAAGAATTCATTGTCTAGCTCAGAGGTGCTCAACCTTATAAATACTGCGGGCCAATATAAAAAAAATGTTCTTTATGAGGGCCGCAGACATCCTACAATAATAAATGCAATTTACATAAATGTCTTACTAATTAGCGATTACTGTAATTTATAGTAAATTAATGATGTCTGTTCAAATATTTTTTTCTAATTTTAAATTTGAAACTTTACTATCAGGTCGCAGCAAACGTAGTGGTGAAGCACATGAGAATCGCGGGCCACGGATTGTGCACCACTAGTAGAGTCAAGACTGTTTTTTGGAAACTCAGAATTACCATTTTTAGAGACTGAAACCTGTTAGGTAGGTGAAAAAATTAGGCTAGGAAAAAGTGCAATGGATTTGCTCGATTTTACTGGTGAGTATTTTTCAGTAGGTTATTTTACGACGCTTTATCAACAGCTTAGATTATTTAGCGTCTGAATGAGATGAAGGTGATAATGCCGGTGAAATGAGTCCGGGGTCCAGCACCGAAAGTTACCCAGCATTTGCTCATATTGGGTTGAGGGAAAACCCCGGAAAAAACCTCAAGCAGGTAACTTGCCCCGACCGGGAATCGAACCCGGACCACTTGGTTTCGCGGCCAGACGTGTTAACCGTTACTCCACAGGTGTGGACTTTACTGGTGATTAATAGTAAACATGCAGGGATGCTACAGTGAAAACGACGGGTATCTGAGCCCCATCGTTCTCCTTGTGTAGAACAAAGTCTGTTTTGGACAGTCAGAATTACCATTTTTTGAAAATTTCGCGGTCTCTACCGTCCATATGCCTTGCGATAGAGGGTTATCATTTACACTACGGATAGAGTTCGAGGAGCTCTATTCACCGCACCTATCAGGTTTGTTCTCACTGTACATACGGCGGAGTTATAGTGTCGAGAATGTTGGCAGAATAGAGGCCTTAGTACTTTTTTCTCGAAAATCAGCCTGTGTTCGGGATTCCCATTTTAATACTACTTATCTCAATTATTTCCGGAAATTAGAGGCAAACATTTTATGTAGGCCTAGGTGAAAAAATAAGGCTAGGTAAAAGTGCACTGGATTTGCTCGGTTTTACTGGTGATTAGTAGTAAATATGCGGGGATGCTACAGAGAAAAGAGCGGGTGTCTGAGCCCCATCGTTCTCCTTGTGTAGAGCAAAGTCTGTTTCGGACAGTCAAAATTACCATTTTTTTTTAAACTTGGCGGCCTCTACCGTCCACATGCCATGGGGTAGAGGGTTGTCCTTTACACTACGATTCAAAGCACCTATCATGTTTGTTCTCACTGCACATACGGCGGAGTTATGGCGGCTAGAATGTTGGCGGAATAGAGGTATTTTTTTCTCGAAAATCAGCTTGTGTTCGGGATTCCCATTTTGATGCCACTGTATCCGAAGATAGTCAAGGGGAATACAACACCGCATTCCGTTCCTCGATATCGTCATTATTTCCGGCATTTAGAGACTGAAACTTTTTATGTAGGTGAAAAAATTAGGCTAGGAAAAAGTGCAATGGATTTGCTCGATTTTACTGGTGATTAGTAGTAAACATGCGGGGATGCTACAGTGAAAAGGGCGGGTGTCTGAGTCCCATCGTTTGCCTTGTGTAGAGCAGTCTGTTTTGGAAAGTCAACATTACCATTTTTTTGAAAATTTGCCGGCCTCTACCGTCCATATGCCTTGAGGTAGAAGGTTGTCCTTTACACTAGGGATAGAGTTCGCGGAGCTCTATTCACCTCACCTATCAGGTTTGTTCTCACATACGGCGGAGTTATGGTGCCGAGAATGTTGGCGGAATAGTGGTTTTAAAGCCTTGGTATATTTTTCTCGAAAATCAGCTTGTGTTCGGGATTTCCATTTTGATGATACTACATCGGAAGAGAGTTAAGGGGAATACAGCACCGCATCCCGTTCCTCGATATCGCCATTATTTCGGGAGCTTAGAGACTGAAACATTTTATCTAGGTGAAAAAATAGGGCTAGGAAAAAATGGATTTTACTGGTGATTAATAGTAAACATGCTGGCCTAAGAATGGTATCACCATCCTTTAAAATCCATTCCTGATCCAACGGAGTATGGTTTTTGTTAACTTTAAAAACGTAAGCCTAATAAAGCCAAGTTCATGTTGCCCTGAATCCATTCTCTCGGAGTTACACCGTACAATCTTCAATTTCATATTAATTGTAATCCTATTTATTTCTAAAACCAAAATTTACAAGATGAATAAGTTTGTACATCCCTGAGTGCGTTCAGGCGATGGGGCTGGTTAATTTCTGTATATTTTGATGAGGTCCATTGTAGAAGGGTAGATATTTGAATAGGCTCGACTTCCGACTAAATATTTTATTATGATTATTTATTTGTATGTGTTTCAGATTTAGACGGCAGACATATAAATATTAAATAGTTGCATTTGAAATCATTTTAACAGCATATACACACATTTAAAGCAGGTCATCAATCTACATTGTAAGAAAGGTATGCTAGTTTCCTCAACAGCGATATCTACGTCACTTCCGTCTGCAATGCCATTGGCTGTACCGAAAAGCTTGCCGTTAGTACGTGACGCCGAACGCTGGACTCCATTTAGTCCAACGTACTCCGTAGAGCAGAGTGGTAGGTCCTGGGTTCGGTAAGGTAACCGTTGACTTTCCAGCTTGCATTTCAAAGTAGAAGCTAATTTGCAATGAAATAGGAGGAAATACTTCGATGTAGCTTCGAATCGAGTAAGCGATTCTCTATTGCAGTACATACGTTTACTGAAATTCTTTAAAGTCTTACTAATGAAGTATTGAACATAGTTTAGCAGAATTAAGATTTAGAGATGTATGCGATGTGGATAAGCTATCTATTTGAGCTAAAATGTCTGTCTTCACTCATTGGACTCGGACTATTCTGAAAAATCGCGTTGTGTCTAATCTATTATTTTAATCGTATACTCCATTTTTGTTACACGACTTTTCTGCAGCTATGTACGTTTTTCTGCATTTGGGCTGATAGCAAGCCGATACAGTTAAATACACTTTGAAGTAAAAAAAAAATATCCGTACGTGATTGGTCTGTATTTCATACCGGTACTGTTCGGCTGGGATTTTGGTAAATATTTCTAGTCACTTTCGTTCGTTAATACGACACAAGGAAAGAGGACGCAGTTAAATTAACGTGATTCATGAAAACAGTCTTACATGTTTCAGTGCAGTTGGAAATTTTTATCTTGGTTCTCAAATGGTTAAAATGGCCACCATTTTGTATCAATGGCAGAAGTACAGTAAAATAGTCTGGAAATGTATGTAGCATGTAGAAACTAATTTGGTGATAGTATTCTGAATGTTTGCTATTTTGTGTTCGTGTGTTAGATAAAATTAACTAGTCTATAGCCTAATATTTAAAGGTTTGGTAAGTTGCAAGAGAACTGGTGAAGGATAGATTCTAGCATACTGAACTTCTGCCATTACGGAAATTTCGCTCACATTTTTTGAGTTATAGATAGGCCTAAGTTTATTTGTAATAATCCACATAAAATTAAATGGTAACTAATTAATATTATTTTCGAGAGTTTAAGAATTTTTTTTTAATACGTGCACTCGAACTTGTGCATTTGAAATAAAACTTGAAATAAGAATGTTTGACTTTTTGTCGTTATCAGATTTAGGTTTAAAGGCACAGTCACATTTGAAATAGAAGAAATGAAATATTGAAGTTTATTAGTTTTAAGACTTGCTACGTTGATATGCTACAGAGAATTATATTAATTGCCGGACGCATTTGACTACTTTTGGCATATTTCCTGGATGCAGAATTTGACGTCTCAAAATTTCTCTCGTCCTCAAAAGGTGATAGATATAGCTGCAGCGAAGATATTTGGTATTTCATGAAGATGCTTTCTCTTCATATATCGTAAATGATAGAATCATATAATACGAGTAAAATGGATTAGAAAGTTAGAACCACATCATTGGAATGCAAGTTGTCTGATATGATCCGCCAATGTATTGTAGAGTAACGAAACGTAAGACACATCATACTTGAATTAAGAATTTATGAAATATTTGTTAGATTCCTGACGAAGTACCTTCCATTGCGCATCGGCTACTCTTTCAATTAAAAAAAAAACACAGTATGGACCATAAATCCCATTTCTCTTGTGTAGTTTTGTAGGCGCTTCTTAGTCGGCAGGGTTCAGAAGGGAGTGATTTCAATTTCTCTTACATAGAACTCTTCTGAGAATATTGTTTTGAGATTTCTTTCGTCTCATGAGGCCGAGAACATCCGAGACGTTGAGAATTGGCCTGCGTCATTTTTTTTTTCAAAATGGACGGTTTGCAGATGTAGCCTACGCTTATTTATAAGTAACATCGTTCATAGGGTGTTTTGTAATGCAAGTGGGGTTGGGTCTGCAATATAGTCTGGTAATATTGCATACGCTATATTATTAAATTTGACTTTGAGTTCCTTAATTCTACTACTTGTTTAAAGATAAACATTTCTGCATCCCTGAAAGCGTTCACGCGAAGGGTTTGAATCTATCCGCAATCCCGTACTTCTGTGATCATGAACAGAATGGTCAAAAGTAGATAACCAGTTATAAATTGGTAGATAGGTTCTCACTAGGTGGTTAATCATATAATGAAACGGGGGTTGCTTAAGGTCAAATTCCGCTTTCACATTTTAGGAATATTTCCAATGGAATTAAAAACTACAGGCAAACAGAGGAATGAGATGCATTAACACGAATAGTCGCCCAGAACAAGGTTGTAACCAGCAAATAAGAAATCCTTTAAAAAAAGGGGGGGGCGAAAAACACGGTGCACTGTACATACTGTTCATTTTAAGAGTAATGTTTACGAACATCTCATGACTTTAATAGTGTAAAATTATTTCACGTAGTGCATCACTAATTGCTATTATTCACGAAAAAGTCAACTTACGAGAAATGAAGGTTACTACCTTATTCTGGGCGGCTATTCAATTTTTGATAGAGAATTTGCTAACTTGAAATAATTATTACTGTGTACTACATAAAGTAACTTTTTTTGTTCATAGCATGTAGGCATGGACCTACCTCGTAATTTCTGTCTACAAGGCACTGGCTGAACTATGCGGCTTGCCATTAGCGCACATTGCTGAAATGTATTAATCCAACATCCCAGTGGAACAGAGCCTAATGGTCCTACATTCAGTAGCCTAAGGTAAGTGACCTGAAATTTCTTCAAAATTATATATCTTTGAAGAAGATTGCTCTTCTCAGAATAAAATGTGAAGTTATAATTTATATAGACGTAAAAATAGAAGAAATTAGATTTAAAAGTTAGGATCTAACGGTTGTTCGGTGAATGATAAGCTAGCCTACACTACTTCGGAGCAAAGTTAAAATCAATGGGATATTCTACTGGGAAAATCAAAGGATTACTAGAAACAGGATGTGCGAGCTTGAATCCCAGCTGCTAGTCACAAGCTGTGTCCTTTCTTATACTGGACAACATCGACTTACAGATCGGTTTCTACGCCATTATTATAAAACCTCCGCGATATATAGTCAATATTCGGCGCTAAAACGTACGGATGGAAAGTCAGTACGTGAATACGTGGGTCTATTGCAAAACAGTTCAACTTGTATAGAAGTTACGCGTCACTGCACTTAGGGACATGCTTCTGACCTTTGGTACGTTCGCTACACTTCCGCATACGTAGAAGTCGCTCGCCGTAGAACCTAGGGCTGCGTGCGGCAGATAATGATGCTACACTGGGTTGACATTGGGCTGGGTTCAGCTGACTTTAGTCTACGTTCCGCTGTCTTTGATTTACGTTTTTCTGACTTGGGACTACGTTCCACTGACCAGGACTACGCGCCTCTTTACGACGGGCCTACGCGCCTCTGACGACGGCTACGAAGGGGCCACGTGCCTCTGACGAAGGGACCACGCGCCTCTGACGACGGGTCCAAGCACCGCTGCCGACGGGGTTACGTGTCTCTGACGACGGGGATACGTGCTTATGTCTTGGAAGCTACGAGCCTCTGACCTTGTTATGTGCCTCTGGATTTACGGGCCATGGCGCATGTTTACACGGAGCTACGTAGCGCCTCTGGTCACGGTGCATGGCCAAGGGCCTCAGTCACCGGGTAAGCGCCTCTGGTCTTCGGGACATGCGTTTAATGGTGTCCGAACAAGCGCCTCTATCATCAGGGACAAGCCCCACTGGCTCTGGGTCATACACCTCTACCCCTGGTTCATGCACCTCTTTCCCCTGGTGCATGTGCCTCTGGAGTTCTAGGGCATGCGCCTCTGACCCCTGGTCCACACTACTCTGACCTCTTGTACAAGTAAGCCTGACCTCTGATAGATTCGTCTCATCGTATATAGATGTCGTGCGCCTCTGACCTCTGGTCCACACTACTTTGACCTCTTGTACAAGTAAGCCTGACCTGATAGATTCGTCTCATCGTATGTAGATGTCGTGCGCCTCTGACCCCTGGTCCACACTACTCTGACCTCTTGTACAAGTATGCCTGACCTCTGATAGATTCGTCTCATCGTATATAGATGTCGTGCGCCTCTGATCCCTGGTCCACACTACTCTGACCTCTTGTACAAGTATGCCTGACCTCTGATAGATTCGTCTCTTCGTATATAGATGTCGTGCGCCTCTGATCCCTGGTCCACACTACTCTGACCTCTTGTACAAGTAAGCCTGACCTCTGATAGATTCGTCTCTTCGTATATAGATGTCGTGCGCCTCTGACCCCTGGTCCACACTACTCTGACCTCTTGTACAAGTATGCCTGACCTCTGATAGATTCGTCTCTTCGTATATAGAAGTCGTGCGCCGCTGACATGAAACTCCCTCTAGCCTTGTGACATATCTTGGCTTATTACTATGATAGATGATGCTTAAATATTCCTATTCCCTATGATGTAATGGTCTTTGATTTCCCGTTCGTCATTTTTATATTGCTGCTACTTTTATGCCTATTAGGAAAGAGTCTAAGGGGATGCTTCTCACTTCGCTTATGAAAAGTCGTTAGTAATTCATAATGTTGTAGCTCAAGTTACCATTCGATTAATTTTTCTCTTTCATTAGTCCAGTGAACATAAGAGTTAAGGTGAAATGGACTGGCCTTAATTTACACTCATAACGAATTTCCGAACATAACGTTTGACGTTTACGAAATCATACGAATGAAGTGATGCAACATAAAATGCAAAATGTAAATTTGCAACCATATAATAGTAGCTATCTATGCTGACACTTAAATGTAGGCAAGAAAAAAAATATGTTCATCGGTGAAAAGGATTGATATGGATAAAGAATATAATTATAAAGTTCAGCGTTGCTGGAGGCTATCTAAGTTATATTATTTTGTAGAGACTTCTGTTGTATTGCTGTAGAATATTTTTCATAATAAATTCTATTTTGATTACCTGACATTTGTGGCTATAGTTTTAATACATTGTCCTTGAACAATATCAAAAGAAAATCAAATATGACTTTAAATCTTAATGAAACATTAAATTCCCATTTTTAAATCTTTTGAAAATCTTTTGTCAAATTTGCATAATATGTGATTCCATGAAAGTAGAAGACGGTTACCTGTATTAACTTGGGTGTTGAGATTTGACCACCAATTTTTATTTTATTTTACTCTTTATTTTTTTGGATACTAACGGGTAAATTTATTACCATTTCACATTTGTCAATGGTAAAAGTGCAGTAGACTGGCCAGAAAAGTTTTGTGACATGTAGAGACTAATTTGGTGAAAAGGATTAGAATATTAGTCTTAACGTCTGTGCGATATAACTGTAGTAATTAAGGTTTCAGGATGTAATGTGTGTCATAAATTGATCGTAATTAGATGCTTAGTAGAATTGCTGGAGTTGGTGGTGGTATTGATGGTGAAAGATAGATAACATACTGCACTTTCACCATTATGCAATGTGACTTTATTATGTTAAATATATATGCATCTATCAAATTCTGGTTTAAGGACACTTGTGATTACACTTGAATTCTACAGAAAAGGATTAAAAATAAATTACAATATAGAGTATTTTCTGAAATGTTAAGAAAATGCGGTCAAAGATTTTTTAAAATTAAAATCAACGAACTAACTTTCCCATTCATTTTGCACCTACCTCTAATAAGATTGAAACTTTCCATTAATTGTATTACGTTAATAAAAAATGCAAAAAAGAAATATGAACGCAAAAGAAGCAATATTAATTTATAGTTTTGTTAACGAGATGGATGAAAAATTTTAATTACTAAGTTTTGGTATGTTTCGGTAAATGTTCCAAATTTGTTGATCTTCATGTTAACTGTCACAGCTATTACCAGTAAATATTGCTACTACTCAAAGATTAGATGGGAAGGAGTTGCAGTTTTGTATAAGGAATTTATGAATGTGATGAAGAGAATATTTTAATTTTAGCTTACAAAGGAGGTGATTTGCTTCTGTGTACTAAGTTCTGTTCCTAAATTTCAATAAACCTGGTTTCTTTCGAAAATATTCAACAAAAATGCTATGGAAGGTAACAAAACCAGGAATTTAAAATTCAAGGACTAGTGAAAATATAACTTGACTAGAATTTTGTGTATGTATTTGTGTTTATGTGGATAGACACATTTATACGTGTAATATAGTCTTAAGTAAATGTTAGTATATTGTTGTCATGAATTATGACGCATTGTTTATTTTTGCCGAGGGTTATTGCTGAAAGATTTCCAACCAGATGAAGAGAATCTGTTCCATGGGACCAGATTGCGGTCTACATTTTTCCTCCTTTTTGAGTGGCAATCGGTAAGTTCAGCTGATCAAGTCACATCATTTCTTATTCGATTACAGACTTTTGTGAGAAGAAACTAACTAAATAATGAAATATACTGTACATAGTTTTAAAACAATGACCTAACTTACCTGCGCATACGTTTGCTGTTTATTGGGCCACGCAATGGTTACAATGGAGATCTTTATTCAATACCGAGTATAGGCCTATACTTGAAATTTCTAGCGGAAATTAAAGAAAAGAAAAACTGTTTAACTTCGAACTCTGAGTTATGCAGAAAATCAATGTCGTTTATATTTTGTGCTTAATATTACCATATTCTTCGTCTACATACTTGAAGGATTTAGTGAAAAACTGTTTTCAGAACAGGAGGGGTAGTAGTAGGAGGTAAAATAATGAAGTACAACTGAAAAAAAAAAAAAAAAAAAAAAAAAAAGTGGCCGCACTCGTGAACAGCGAATATTTTCCAAGTCTACTTCGGATAACGGTGATACATGATGCATATAAATACGGTAATATTAAAGTTACTTGTATTGTTGTCGTTCTTTAGCTATATAAAGAATATTCAAGTTATCATTTGTATTATGTTATCCTTCTTTGCGATATAAATAATTCAAAGTTATCATTTGTATTGTTATCCTCCTTTAGCGATGTAAATAATATTAAAATTATCATTTGTATTCTGTTATCGTTCTTTAGTGATATAAATAATATTCAAGTCATCATTTGTAATCTGTTATCGTTCTTTAGCAATATAAGTAATTCAAATTTAATGTTAGATTTGAAACAATATAGTTGCATAATACTAGTGTTAGTTTTTTCTTCTTGTAATATTACATTGTACTATCCTGTAACACAATAAAATGAAAAGGAGTGACCATGATTTGAACCTGAGACGTTCTTCCTACTGAGCTATGGGGCACAAGTAAAGAAGCATATGCGGAAAAATTGGCCCAATCCCCCCTCCAAGACGTTCTGATTATTTGTGGTAGCTAGTCCAGGAAGTCTGGGATGCCGTGATTGAGAACAGTTGCTCTTTGAAAAAACTAGTCGTTTCCATCCCCACTCGACTGCAAGATGTGATTGAGATGGGAGAAAGATGAACTAAATATTGAATCGTGGCTTTTTGTTTTATTGCACTTTTAATTGTTTGAATTTTCTAAGGCAGATGCCAGTTTGTTTCGTTTATGCCACGAAAGATATTTTTGTTGTAACGCTCTTGATTTAATTAAGATAATTATCTGAGATAAGAGTACTACAGTTGAAAGCCTTGAACCCACTGAAGTATGGGAAATGAAAATTGGATTATTCAATTCGCGCTATCGTATGTATTGTGTAATACAGGGACTGTTCTTTAAGTATTTTCTTTAGTGGCAGTCGTTAAGATACCGTACTCAAAAATTAGAATTATAAAGCAGGTAAAATTAAAAATTACACCACAAAGAAATGATACACCTTAAATACATTAGAATACATTGAAATAAGTTTCCAGCTTAACTGATAGCATAGTATGTTAGTCTACAAAACGGTTAAACGGTATGAGAACAGTGTGAATAGCAACAAAACACGCGTGTAAGGTTTCGAATCAACAGAGATCGTATTGAGACAATAAATTCGTTTACTATGAAAGTAGGCCTACGGGTATAATTCTGAATTATGCTTACTCACACTACAAAACTTCCAAGAGTCAGCCACTGTAAACATAAACTTAACTTCTTTGGGTTAGTTTAAATGTCTGAAAAACAGAATTTTGTTACATGTTTGAACCTTATACTTAAATAATACATACAGCATGGATGGACACCTGCAGATATCGTGTATAAATCTTATAGCATTGCGTCAAATTGTTCCTTCGGTTTTATGTTTTGTTCCTGTAATGAATTCTAAAATACTTTCCTTGTTAACTCAGATTTAGGTGAGGTGCATGCTTGAGCAGACAATGTGGTGCCTTAACAAGAGAAACTTCCTGGAAGTTGTACCTGGAGCTGCACCGAAATGAAGTTAAGTATGATATGAGAGATGTTACACTTTTCATTGCCGTTGTATAGACGAATTTTCACTTTCCATCACGTTGAGATATAATACGTTGCAAGTTTCGGACCATCAAGTTCCATTATGAATGTCATACTGCTTTAGAAATGGTCTCCAGTTTGGTTCTGTCCGGTATGTCTGGTTATTCGAAAGAACTGGAACAAACAGAACAGGCAGCTCTGCAGATCTTGAGAGATACATTAAAAATAAAACTAGTTGAGGATTTTTAAATATAATATTAATTCTAACATTGTTGGAAATCAAATTTTTGTGACAAGATTAATTTTTAAGTTAGAATTATTAGCATTGAAAAATAATTTAGAAGTTCCTTAGTAGTACATTTATGTTCATAAAACCTCGATAATAATTTGTTGGCTTTGATTATTTTAGATTCCATAAATATTTGATATTTCATTAACGTAGTAACAATGAAATTTTGGCTTTGGTGTCAAAATTATTCTAAATTTCGTTTCGTGAAGAAAATAAAACACCCTAAACAGTCTATCCGTAATTCAGTTTAAAATGAAATACTTAAACTATTATATATACTTTCATATTAATCAGTTTGCAGTTGTTAGGTCACGTTATTAAATTTTCAGAGTTACATTCCATTCCGCGGATTTTGTACCGTATTTTAATAAAATGCGAACTATGGATTTTCTGATGTTGGAGTGGAAAATATTTTTCGTGTTGAATCGTAATAGGATGTATAGTAAACTCCCAAATTATTATTACATTTTAAATCTCTAATTCTAACATGTAACTCACATTTGTGTGAACTTCGTATATACACGAAATGAGAAAATTTCTTCATGTCTAATTCGTCATTGTCATTTTATGCAGTGCATCTATTATTGAGTTTGAGTTTTATTTCTAGGGAGTTCAGACCAATCGGAATTTTCCGTAAACTAGTGTTGCAGAGGAATGTAGATAGCAACTGGTAGTTTTTAATATTTCACTCAAATCTGTAAATTTTCGAGTGACAAGGGCATGTACGAATGAGCGATAATATTATGTAATAATGTATTAATTTGGACTTATTATTTGCTTTAGTGTTTCTTCATGTTCTGAAGTTATCTTTAAACTAAGGTTGTATTTTCTCCTGTTTGAAGTAAAATTGATTAATTTGTTCCAAATTTCTCCACTGTACTGCACAACAATATTTTCTAACAGTTGTACTAATT
Source organism: Periplaneta americana (assembly GCF_040183065.1). Lineage (NCBI taxonomy): Eukaryota > Metazoa > Arthropoda > Insecta > Blattodea > Blattidae > Periplaneta > Periplaneta americana. Next base: position 45,617,231 of record NC_091121.1, read on the forward strand.
ACAGTAAAACGTTTAATATGGAATGCATGTGCTTTAGAGAGATCATAGATTTAGTGCTGTGCATAATAAATTTGTCGTATTGGGAAAGTGCGGTAAATAATAATAATAATAATAATAATAATAATAATAATAATAATAATAATAATAATAATAATAATGTTTGTATTAAATGTTTTGTAACGTCTTTATTTATTACCGCTTATTTTTACATTATTTTCTAATTTCAGTCGTATTCAATCTTAAAAAAAAAATCCATGCTAATAACCATTGTTGTCTATGCTTTTAATGTAGTTAGTGATATTTTTATACTCTGAAACTGCTACATGATTATATTTTGAGAAAGAATGAATTTCACATCTCTCTTATGTTTTTTTTCTCTGGTAGTGTTCTAAAATTGTCATCTAGTGTAAAGTGTGACTTTATAATATGTTAATGTTAATTTTACTACATCAATTTTAATATATATTACGTTTATATTTACTTTTTTCTCTGAATGTAGATTCTGTTTCTTAGGATGATATAATTTATTTTAAATTGATTATGCTCGATTCTCGTATGGTTACGCGAAAATATAATTTATGTCTTGTAAATATAATCGTTAAGATTTTTTCGTATTTGTAATATTTCCAATTACGCTACTGTTTTAATTTTCAGATATTTTGGAGAAAAGGATTTTTTAATTGTGCTGATCACTTCATGAAATTAACGATTTACTTTTCCAGATGCCTCTTATGGATGGCAAATTTAAGCAGATTTCATTTGAATGTTGAATGCTTCTGTTATTCTTCGTTAAGTTTGGGAACATAAATCTCATTTTCGCGGAAAAGTAGATATTATTCAGTGCATGGCTATGTACTTTCAGAAATACCTGTACACAAATATAGCTGTAAATCAGCTCGAGACTAAATTCATCACATAGCTCATAACAGCAAAACAACTGTCAAGTACCATCTGTTTGTGTACATATTCTAAATGCATGCTAAATTGTGTATGTGAACTAGTAACATATGGATACGAGTTAAATGTCAATTCTTAATATAAATATCGTTTGAAGTTGTTCAGAAAAGAAATGTCACGTTATCCGTGTAATTAAAAACAACTGAATTAGTATTTGAAATCGAAAGTAACTTGCATGTCAACATTTTTGAAGTAGTTTTGCATTACTAAGAATGCTTGTGCCAAATTTTGTTTCCAAATTAGATCGTGATTTCCCAACAATTGCTCGTTACCAGTGTTGATATTAAAGATAATCTTACCTTATCTATTGAAGTAACTTGTACCCTTCTTCAAAAAATCGTGGAAATGCGAAGTGAAATGTGAAATGTGAAGTGTGCAGTGCGTAGCGTGTGGTAAAGTGAATCGGTGAAGAATATGCGAAACGAAATGAAGAGAAGAACGAAGAACACTAACAAAGAAATGAATAAAACACAAGAATAGAAATGAAGCAAATTGATTTCGAAGAAACGAAATTCTAAAGGAAGGATTGAAGAGAAAAGAGAGAAGTACGGAAGGAAATAAAATCAAGCTAATGCAGATGATAATGCGACGCGTGAAGAGGGGTACAAGGATTCTTTTTAAATAAGCAGTCGCGAACTTTTGTGTGGAAAGTTGTCTGGGAAATCACATTCACAGTATGGACCTCAAATTGAAGTTCCTTTACACAGACAAAATTTTGAATTCAAGTATTCCTGGAGAATATTAATGAAGCATTCAGATTTCTCCACATAAATATATACTAATTGAAGTGCTGGAACTATATTGACATTTGGAGATATAGCGGACAAAATACAGTTTCACAGAAAGTATTGAGAATTATGTTTCTAATTAAAACACTAACATTTAACAAATGTTCAAACTCAGTGTTTCCTGTCGTTTCAGCGTGACTTTAGAATTCTTTAAATACAGTTATTGTTATTGTATTTGGATTGAATAGAAGTCTTCTGTATTAAATCAGTTATTTTTTCACAATGGAAAGTTCTTCCTAGCCCTAAAAAATTTAAGGGTGTGCTGTTGATATAACACTTAAGATGTCTTTAATTCTCTGAGTGATTGTGATACTGTATATTTCTTAATATTTTATTTGTGTACATTGATACTGATTTCTATTAACATTTCTAATTCATTTTATGTAGTCTAAGTATGATGAATTTATTACAGATATTACATTGTGTACAGTTTCCCTGAAAAAGGATGAGACGATTGAATATTCCTAAGTCTCAGATGTAAGACACTGCGCATGATCGGAGACCAGAGCACTGATACACAAGATAACGAATATTGAGTTACTTAAATGCAGGCTATTTGGTTTGTTACTAGCGTCGTTCCGAAATTCACTTCAAAAACTGCAAAAAATATGATAATATAACGTAAATAAAACATAAATATATACATAAATCGTGTAGTTAAATCGACAATGGACCTTCATGACTAGATCGACACTCCGCACAGAAAGGAAAGCTTTCATGTTTCAATAGCTCAGACGGTAAGACTTCTGCGTGTTGTGTAGAAGAGTGCGAGTTCGATTGTAGTTATAAGTCTGATTTACATTATAAAAAGCAAGAAGTTACATTCCTCGGCAATATTCGAACTTTCGATGTTTGGTTTTGCCGTCCAACGCACAACCACGGACCTATTCAATGCTTATGTTAATAACCTACAATTTAGCTGTATCAATGTGGTGTCATACCTTGGGGTTTGTTTACTTAATGTAATTAGATTTAATTTGATTAGTTTCGCAACAATTGGACTTCCTGTTATATCCTGTTATTTAGATATTTAATTTAGGGTTGATTTATTAACTCTTACTATGCAAGATGCCTCTTATTTCAATAATTCTATATCACGTTAAATAGTCATTGTCTACACTAAAGTATTATCGTCATCCCTCATTTCTCATCGTAATGGCGAACCGACGTGGCATGAGACAGCGAGTTATAGTTCTAGTTGAGGCTGGATATGGGGCTAGATCTGCTGGCCGTTTGGTCGGTGTTCCTGGAAGTACAGCCGCGAGGTGGGTTCATCGTTACCAAAATTTAGGAGAGGTCAAAAATCGCCCTATTCCTGGGCGTCCGCGGATTTCTTCATTGGAAGAGGATGCTCTCTTATTCGAGACAGTTCGACAGGACCCCTTTCTGACTGCTAACGAAATAAGCGCAGCATCTAACATTCCCGGCTCTTCACAGACTGTGATCAGCAGGTTGAGGAACCGCGGTATTAGGAGCCGGAGGGCTGCGCAAATGGAAATATTGGGGGAAGCACAAGCTGTCGACCGTCTTGCCAATCGCTACCAATCGAGTGGATTTCGATTGGAGAAATGTAATTTTCTCCGACGAAACAACCATCTCGAGTGATTACGAAGGTCCTGTCCGTGTCTATCGTGAGGATGGTCTCCGACATGACCAGCGCTATGTGCACCGACGTGAAAGATCGGGGCGCTTTAGCATATCGTGTTGGGGGTGGACGTCTTACGATGGACCTGGCGTTATAGAACGAATCGATGGCCGGTTTAATGCGGGAACTTACAAGCATATTCTGGAAAATATATTCCTTCCCTCTGCCCGAGAACGTTTTCCCGAAGGAACATTGCTGTTCCAGCAGGATAATCATCTCGTGCACTATGCTGCAAGCATTCAAAGATGGTTTCAAAGGAGACCCGAGATCGAAATCATTAATTGGTCTCCGAAGTCATCTGATTTGAATGTCATCGAAAATTTATGGGCGGAATTGAAAAAGAGAAGAATAGCCACCTATGCCCACCGACGCCCTCGAAATCGAGACGAATTGTGGGATCAAGTTGTTGACACCTGGGAAGATCTCGCCGGGGATCAGAACTTATTCCACAATCTCGTGACATCCATGCCGGATCGACTTAGAGCTGTAATAGAAGCTGATGTCATGTGGACAAGATTTTAAGTTAACAGGTCTCTTTTTGTTTCTTATGATTTTTGTTTGAGGAAGAATACTTTTAACATCCAAGTAAGATTTATTTATTTTGACGAGGTTCAGCCCACTTGTAAGACCCAGAAATTGGGCACAAATTATTCCATTTTTTTCTACAAATTAGACAGTCGAGGATCTCTGAAAAAATTAATTACACCTCAATAAAAAAAAAGTTTTACCCGGGATCGAACACGAGACGTTTCAGTTATACATTGGAACCGACACGCTACTATATGAGCTACCGAGACAAGAGAGTGACAGCAGCAGTCCAGAATGTAGATCCCTTAGCTGGCATTTGCCATTCGGTACAGTGAAGCAATGATATTTTGTGACTCGAGCTATGTTGTGAAATCCTGGCCTTAAATGGTAGTATTCTTCGTGATCCTTATTCTGGTCCTTGTCCTTGTTGTGGTCCTTGTAACAATTCTTTACTATTTGTCATGTTACGTATCGTTACGTGATATCGAGTGAACCGCGCTGTAGAACTTTAACTTCCGATGACCAAGAATCGTCTCATTCTTTTTAAGGGTAACTGTACGTCTGGATTATTTTGCATATATTTATTTTCGTGTTACTTTTAGTATATAGACATCTCAGTATGTTTTTCTTTTCAGAAGAGCACGTCTTAATATAAAATTGTTCCTGATAAAAGTTTCTTTCTTTATCTTAAGATATTATTCGCTGAGGAAGAGTGATGAAATTTTCTCACTGAAATACCACGTTCATTTGTATTTGAATATTATTTTTTGGTAATTCATAGTGCTACAAATCTTACACATATTAATTTGTTTTTTTCTAATACTATAAGACCATTCAGCTCGTTCACTACCACAATCAGAATAGACGTAGATTTTTCTGTTACTTTTCTGTGTACTGTACCCTTGTTTCGAAGCGAGTACCTGCATATTTAAAATTCATTCCTTTTGCAGTAACTGCTGTTAATTATTCTTCGTATCTGGACGGATCTGAAATGTTTTATTTCTGCAAGACTATTTTTAGAGATTTAGTACAACTGTACTACTCGTTCTTTTTTTTCTCATTTATAATTTAATGTTGGTTACAGATAAACCATGGATCGTTTCAAATCCTTGTTGAGACAAGTTACCTGGTTGAGGTTTATTCCGGGGTTTTCCTCTCAACCCATTAAGAGCAAATGCTGGGTAACTTTCGGCACTGGACCCTGGACTCATCTCGCTAGCACAATCTACCTTCATCTCACTGACATTAGAAAGCAGTAGCAGTTGATAAAGCGTAGTAAAATAACCATTGAAGAGGAATCTGATATCTCAAGAGGATCCATATGGCGTTGGATCGCTCGACACTTCTGTGAGAAGATTAAAACGAAAAACTGAATCCGTAAAATATAAATTGAATTTTTGGAGAGATTTAAAATTGATACAAAATGTGAATATAGTGAGCAAATTAGTGTTTCAGTGTTAATTATAACTGTATATTCCATTCATCTGAAGGTGACATGAGAAAAAAGTGTGAATATTTTGAATGTTTGACACTTTACTATTGTTAGATTCAAGAAGAAATAATGATCTAATAAACCAAAAGACGGCGCTTGCCTGCCGGTCTGAAGTTGCACTCGGGCGCGGGTTCGATCCCGGCTTGGGCTGATTACCTGGTTGGGGTTTTTCCGAGGTTTTCCCCAACCATAAGGCGAATGCCAGGTAATCTATGGCGAATCCTCGGTCTCATCTCTCCAAATACAATCTCTCTATCACCAATCTCATCGACGCTAAATAACCTAGTAGTTGATACAGCGTCGTTAAGTAACCAACTAAAAAAAATAAACAAAAAATGGTTTCAACTTCATCTTTATTTACCAGATTACATTTAGACACGCTTGGTTTGAAACTCTTTTCTGTCTGGAGAGACAATATAGTAGTTATAAGATGTAAAATTGTATCATTAATTTTTTTTTACAATTTTTAGTAAAACTGTTCTTCAAATAACCATTTCATGACATTATGTTAAGAAAATTATTTCAAACCTGTTTCTCTATTTTATGTTTTCCAGAGACCTGAATGAAAATGAAATTTTATATAAATGGTAATGAACATATCTGAACAATGTTACAATGCCAGTTGAATAAATAGCATCAAGCATCTTGCTTTTTCGGGTGTGACCCAGTTACATTATATTTATAGAATACATTCTAATATGTAGGCTATTTTACTATGAGATTGGTAATCAATTTCGAATTTTGAAGAATTTTCATATACGAGTATTACAATAATATTATAAAATATTTGTTACTGTATTTAATTTTTGCTTGCAATAAAATCTTTGTGAAATCTTGTAAAAAAATATTACATTCTATAACGACTGAAAAAAAATTGCGTTGATAAAAAAGGAAAGACAGAAAACGACAAAAACATGAAACTGCAATCAAAATAAAAGTGCATAGGACGAGACATTTTGCCTAACACTGTAACGCTGGATGAATGTTCGTGTTTCAATTTCACGTCAACAGATAATTACTGTAAATTAAATATCGACTATTGAAATATTACAAACAGCTGCTACCTTCCTCCACAATATCAGAGTGTGTTAATAGCGTGGACTGTTTTAGTGTAAATTTAATTTCAAAGCCACTCACCATTGCAACAGTGTAGCCAGAAAGGGAGATGGCAGTTCACTAAGGTAGACAGACCTGAGTTACCTCTTACATCTGTATTACTAGAAGAAAGAGCAGTGTGTTAGCGGCGATGTTGTCAGACTGCTGAAACTCTCAACTCAATTTTCTAATTAACCGTGCATTTAATCAGAGAACGTAATATATACGTTTACTATTCAATCTTTCAATATAACGAATGAAGTTGAAGTAAAACGCAAAACGTATTTTCTCCCTTTCAATCTGCAGGATTATTTTACTTCCACCCTGTATAAATCAGTCTCTTGTTATATGTGTAGGAATTGTCTGCCTAAAGAAAATATAACATTAAAACAAAATTAAACAATATTGTACCGGATATACTTGTACATGGATTAAGAAGTCGCGTCCTAAGAATAGCTCTTTCTAGTTGACACCTACACTGCAAGAACGAAGGCGGGTGACTTCACCACAGCACAGAATATCCAGTGCTGCTACTCGAGTTATGGCGCGTCATATTTTGGGACCTTGTCCTGTTCAAAGTCGTCTTCTACTGGGTGTTCAGTTCAAAGAGTGTATGCTCGCTGTATGCCGTCATATGGCTAGCCGATGAGCCTAGAGAATTCAATCTTCCTACACTTCCGCAGAGGTGTACTACCTATGTGTTAGAGAAGTTGCATAGCAAGTACGGCGTTCATTATGAAGAGTACTTACTGATATGTACGGTAACGCCGGTAGTGGCAGGAATGTGAACTGTTTGGAAACATGTACTGAGGTGGATTTTTTTTCTTACTGTCGGGATATGGACAGAGGGTTAAGACGATTTATTACGTATTTGTTGATATTAACTTCGACGGTCAACATGGACACGGAGGATTTGATTTGTATTGTAGAATGTTGCCGTATGCAACCGATGATAACAAATACCCTGCGTACGACTTGGCCGCGCAAAACACAGTTCGAAAGAGGTTATGGTAGCACACAGACAGTGCAGACCGCCATCTGTTGCTACGACGTTCAAGTTATACCGTACACGTTCTCATGTTCAGATTGAACGCCTTGATTAATAGGCAACTTCTCTGACATAAAAGCTGAAACTCGCTTCAAATCGCTGACTCACAACAGTGACGTCATGACACACTTTGAAATGAACACCCAGTATTCTAATATATTTCGAGTTTTCTTTTTTTTATTCTTGTATAGTTTTTTTGTGGTTGTGGTTAATAAAGCTTTTGTTATGGAAAACCAGTGTTAAAAAAATATTTTTTTACACAAATAAACCTGGGATATCATATTTATAGAGTGTGACATTTTCAAAACTGTGCAGTGGAGCATTTTCAGTACAGCCACATTTCAAACTATGTATTTGTGTTTTTGGGCTCAGTACCTCTTACCCACATATCTTTTTTCCTGTACCGAGGCTAGTCAGGGTTGACAGCGTAGTCTCATGGTAGACACTTCATTCTCTTACCGTCTGTCTAATCGCAGACTACTCTCATCCTATACAAGAAAACTTGCCATCAACAGCTTACCTATACATTTCGCAGCAATTTCAGTTACACAGCGAATCCTAATGTCTAGTGCATTAGAACTACCGAACATAACATTAGAAACTGTAGGCTCCAGAATGAACATGAACCTCGTCATAGATTGAGTACTATGTGATGCATATCTTCCAGGCGCACAAATAGATCGAAGACTTCATCTCTCCAAGGAATCAAGGAGGCGATTTCTGAAATCTCATGAGGGCCAGAGAGGACGCTGCCAAGGAGTGCTCAGACTACAGCGGCGCAAAGCATATCAACAAGAAGAGCAATATAAGAAGAACAATTTCGCAACTGTTACCAACTGAAAATTTCAACACGTAATATTCCCAAAATGCTCAGGCTTATTACGGGGATTGTACTCGCCAATACATCATTATAATAATATGTATCATTATAAAATTTAGTTCACTGAAAACAATGCAAAACCAAATTGTAAGTGTATACAGGGTGCCACAAACGTCTGTTTCCCCTACAGATGTTCAATGTGTCAGCAGTTATTTTTAATATAATTTATATAACGACCTACAACAGATTTACAAATACGTGATATGTAAAATTTATCATCATTAATACTGTGAAATGAATGTTCACGAATTGCAAATCTCATATTAATGTGATAGCAATATTGAGAGGAAACTAAATTTGGGGACATTCTGTATATAATTTAACAGGCGAAGTTGTTAGTGTTCCATAACATCGTGACCTATTGAACATATTGGGATAAGTGGCTTAATGTAATGTATTGTTCTGAAGTGAAAAGAGAGAATACTGACTGCCAATCTATGGAGTTTCGTTGTCTTCCTATATTTCTTTGTTTTAAGTTTGGTATATGGACACTAATGTAAAATTTCGAATCAATCTCACTTTGTGTGTGTTATAATTTCTTAACTTTAGCTTGTATAGCCAATAATTATTTGAGGTAACCTGTACAGTATTACATAATACTGCGGAACGAAATTGATTCCAAGGCGTTATATTAATTTGCTAAAATTGAAAATAATACTTTTATGAATTTATTAAGTAATAATGGCGTATATTATTATAGATGATAAAAAGTGATAAAAAGATTAAGACGTTATAAATTGGTAAATATTATTCTTTAATTTGACAGGATGGTACTAAGTTATAAATGTATTAGAAACATAATAGCAATTAATGTAAATGAGTGCATGCGATTGAATTGATTAAAGTGGAATTTATGTTATCATGTAATAGATTGACAAATAATGTGTTTAAACAAGTAAGCTGACAGCTGTAATGAGGTTATGTCGAGGATTTTGCTGACAGCGTAAGCACGAGGTTAGACACTGCCCTACACATACACATAGAATGTACTGATTCAGCTATTCTGTTTGTTCACATATTGTCGGCATCTGCTAACCTTTATGCGATATTTGTTACATGAAATAGTTAAGTATTGTGTAAACGAGGAACTGAAATTTAAATATAAATATGACTGTGGTAAAAGATAATTAGATGAATATAGCAGCAGGGACGATTTATATACACTTGTTTATTATAGAATTAAAAAAAGGAAAGAAATGATAATTTCTATCTTAGCATGTAAACAAGTTTTGAATGTGTAAAATAAATGCGATAGGGTGAAAACTTGCACTAAAACCAGAAGTAAGTGTAAGTTAAACCAACATAAGTTGAATAATTATATGATAGAAAATTTGTTATTAAATTGTGTAAATATTGTGTATTATCATTATTTGTGAATGTATCAGTTTTAAGATTAAGTTTATGTACTTTTGAACTATTAATAAATAATATCAATATATCAATATATTAATTTGCATAAATCTGAAATATTTGCGATTGTCTATCTACCTATGAGATACAACTACTATGCAAACATATTACCATTACAATAACATACTAAAAATATTATATTACTACTAATGTTACATTTTTTGCATCCCGTCCCTTATCTCTCCGACAATAGAGCTCATGCATTTGTTGTCCTGCCATCTGTTATTCTCAGGAGTTGGATTCTATCCCGTTGTTTATCAAGGCACAAAAACTCAATAACGTCGCACGTAATTTTCCCACATCATCTACTTCAAAGCCCGTTGTTCCTCAATCTGTATGCTTTAGAAACAATTCCTTACGCAATTTTTTAGTCTTTCTCGACATATTTACATATTTATGATATATCAGTTTACAGCTGATAAATCCCGTGCACACTTTCATTTTTCTCACATATTCTCCAAAGCTGTACTTTACGAAATCTTCCCTATTACATGGAAAAAAATATTCCTTTGTGGTTTCTTAAAGAGTTGAATTAAAAATATATGTGAAACATTATAATCGTGTATTAAAACAACACAACTGCACGTCATATAATCGTATAGTTAGACTTACAAAGTAACTGGGTATAGACTAGATCTAAAGGAAAACGCATTCAAAGAAAAAATTACTACATTTAATAATAATAATAATAATAATAATAATAATAATAATAATAATAATAATAATAATAATAATAATAATAATAACAATAATACAGTATTATTATTATTATTATTATTATTATTATTATTATTATTATTATTATTATTATTATTATTATTATTATTATTATTATTATTATACACTATAATATTACAATTTATTAAGGTTTGCAATTTCAGCTGTGTCAACACGAACTCTTAAATTAGAATACACATATTATCCATTGCATACGACTATAATATTAATAATTTACATGTTTTATTTCAAGAAAATGATGCAAATTCACTCGGCTTACAAATTATTTATAGTAGAGACGTCTCGAACATGGAACACTGCACCTAGAACGCTAAAAGAGCTGTGAGCTGCGACAGAACATCGGATAAATTGAAAATACACCTATGTATTCGCTAAACGATACATTTCTATACTAAAACATAACAATTGTTCGTCATAGACCTATAATCGTATTGTTTGTTACGACTTACAAAGTAACGTGGTATAGCGTAGACGTAGGCGGAATTCAAATTGAAAGAAAAAAAAATTGCAAAAATTTTACAACAATTCACTATAATATTACGATATATTAATGTTTACAAATTGCATTTTATTTAAGACTACATTTATTTAACGTATTTATATACTGTCAAGCCATTACTACTTATTTTCGTATAAATACTTACTTTTGTTTAATTTTATGTCAATAACATCTAGAAAATTCGTTTATTTTTATTTTATTAAATACACAATTGAAATGTAGATGTCTCGAACCTGGAATGCTGTACCTAGAAAGCTGAAAGAGACATCAAACAGACACAGTCACTTAACCACTAAGCCTACGACAACACACCAGCCAACTGCTTTTACATACCTACATGAGGTCTGCTGCTGAGTTCCTAACCTCAATATTGCGTGTGACAAGATATGTATAAAATTTCGGCGGAGTCCCGGCATCGCCTTCCATAGCCAAGAGCGCTAAGGCGTGGCTTGTGCGTTGCGCTTTCGTTGTCACGGGTTCGGATCTCGCTTTGGCTGTGTTTTTTTTTTATTTTAAATGTAATAGTAATTAAAAGCTGAACTTTTCGCAAGATATGTGCAAAATTTCGGCCGTAGATCGGCATCGTCTTCTTTAACCGAGAGCGCTAAGGCATAGCTTGTTCAGTGCGCTCTGGGTTTCTTCGGTTCGAAACCTGGTATTGAATTAAAAAAAATGTTTTTATTACTTATAGATTTATTAAATAATTGAAAATCAATCGCCTCACAGGATAAGAGCAAAATTTAGAGCCTTGCCTAGCATCGCCTTCCTTAGCTGAGAGCGTTAAAGCACGATACGTTCAGTTCATTCTGAATTTACTTGGTTCAAAACCTGGTATGAAAACAAAAAAATGGAGATGTTTTTATTACTTACGGATTTATTAAATAATTGAAAAATCAATCGCCTCACAGGATAAGAGCAAAATATAGACGCTTGGCCAGCATCGCCTTCCTTAGTCGAGAACACTAAAGCATGGCTTGTTCAGTTCATTCTGAATTTACTTGGTTCGAAACCTGATATAGAATTAAAAAAACGTTTTTATTACTTACAGATTTATTAAATTATTGAAAAATCAATCGCCTCACAGTATAAGAGCAAGATTTAGACCCTTGACTAGCATCGCCTTCCTTAGCCGAGAGCGCTAAAGTATGGCTTGTTCAGTTCGTTCTGAATTTACTTGGTTCAAAACCTGGTGTAGAATTAAAAAAATGTTTTTATTACTTATAGATTTATTAAATTATTGAAAAATCAATCGCCTCACAGGATAAGAGCAAAATTTAGACCCTCAACCAGCATCGCCTTCCCTAGCCGAGAACGCTGAGGCATGGTTTGTTAAAAACGTTCTCATTGCTTCTACTTTCACGGGTTCGAACCCCAATGAAAATATAATGAAGCTAAAATATCGTTCTGTAATATATGAAAACTTTTACATTTCTGTCTAAAAATCACACCTCAGTGTCAACAACCACACCCGTGCCGGCCGAAGGCCGGCACGGGTGTGATTGTTGACACTGAGGTGTGATTTTTAAATAAGACACCCCACTGGGTGGGTGTGTATAATATATTATACACACCCACACAGTGGGGCGTCTTATCTAAAAATCACACCTCAGTGTCAACAATCACACCCGTGCCGGCCTTCGGCCGGCACGGGTGTGATTGTTGACACTGAGGTGTGATTTTTAGATAGAAATGTAAAAGTTTTCACATATTACAGAACGATATTTTAGCTTCATTATAGCTTCATTGGGGTTCGAACCCGTGAAAGTAGAACCATAGAAGCAATGAGAACGTTTCTAACAAACCATGCCTCAGCGTTCTCAGCTAAGGAAGGCGATGCTGGTTGAGGGTCTAAATTTTGCTCTTATCCTGTGAGGCGATTGATTTTTCAATAATTTAATAAATCTATAAATAATAAAAACATTTTTTTAATTCTACACCAGGTTTCGAACCATGTAAATTCAGAATGAACTGAACAAGCCATGCCTTAGCGCTCTCGGCTAAGGAAGGCGATGCTAGTCAAGGGTCTAAATCTTGCTCTTATACTGTAAGGCGAGTGATTTTTCAATAATTTAATAAATCTATAAGTAATAAAAACGTTTTCATTTTTTTTTTGTTTCTATACCAGGTTTTGAACAAAGTAAATTCAGAATGAGCTGAACGTGCTATGCCTTAACGCTTTCAGCTAAGGAAGGCGATACTGGTCAAGCCTCTAAATTTTGCTCTTATCCTGTGAGGCGATTGATTTTCAATTATTTAATAAATCTGTAAGTAATAAAAACATTTTTTTTTAATTCTATACTAGGTTTCGAACTGAGGAAACCCAGAACGAACTCAACAAGCCATGCCTTAGCGCTTTCGGTTAAAGAAGGCGATGCTAGGCAAGGCTCTAAATTTTGCTCTTATCCTGTGAGGCGATTGATTTTTCAATTATTTAATAAATCTATAAGTAATAAAAAAATTTTCTTTTTTTTTTTTTAATTTTATACCAGGTGCCGAACCGATGAAATTTAGAATCAATCAAACAAGCCATGCCTTAGCGCTCTCGCTCAACAAGGCGATGCCGATAGACGGCCGAAATTTTGCACATATCTTGCGAAACGCTCAGCTTTTAATTACTATTACATTTAAAAGAAAAAAAAAACCACAGCCAAAGCGTGATCCGAACCCGTGACAACGAAAGAGCAACGCACAAGCCACGCCTTAGCGCTCTTGGCTATGGAAGGCGATGCCGGAACTCCGCCGAAATTTTATACATATCTTGTCACACGCAATATTGAGGTTAGGAACTCAGCAGCTGACCTCATGTAGGTATGTAAAAGCAGTTGGCTGATGTGTTGTCGTAGGCGTAGTAGTAAAGTGACTGTGTCTGTTTGATGTCTCTTTCAGCTTTCTAGGTACAGCATTCCAGGTTCGAGACATCCACATTTCAATTGTGTATTTAATAAAATAAAAATAAACGAATTTTCAAGATGTTATTGACATAAAATTAAACAGAATGAAGTATTGATACTAAAATAAGTAGTAATGGTTTAACAATATATGAATACATTAAATAAATGTAGTTTTAAGTAAAATGCAATTTGTAAACATTAATGCATCGTAATATTGTAGTGAATTGTTGTAAAATTTTTGCAATTTTTTTTTCTTTCAATTTGAATTCCGCCTACGTCTACGCTATACCACGTCACTTTGTAAGTCGTAACAAACAATACGATTATAGGTCTATGACGAACAATTGTTATGTTTTAGTATAGAAATGTATCGTTTAGCGAATACATAGGTGTATTTTCAATTTATCCGATGTTCTGTCGCAGCTCACAGCTCTTTTAGCGTTCTAGGTGCAGTGTTCCATGTTCGAGACGTCTCTACTATAAATAATATGTAAGCCGAGTGAATTTGCATAATTTTCTTGAAATAAAACATGCAAATTATTAATATTATAGTCGTATGCAATGGATAATATGTGTATTCTAATTTAAGAGTTCGTGTTGACACAGCTGAAATTGCAAACCTTAATAAATTGTAATATTATAGTGTATAATAATAATAATAATAATAATAATAATAATAATAATAATAATAATAATAATAATACTGTATTATTATTATTATTATTATTATTATTATTATTATTATTATTATTATTATTATTATTATTATTATTATTATTATTATTATTAAATGTAGTAATTTTTTCTTTGAATGCGTTTTCCTTTAGATCTAGTCTATACCCAGTTACTTTGTAAGTCTAACTATACGATCATATTACGTGCTGTTGTGTTGTTTTACTACAGAAGTCTATTGTTTCGTTAAAAAAGTTAAGTATATTTCTAAACGATTTGAGAAATACTGGAAGAAATGTTTCTCTAGTTAGTAGGATGGATTTGGCGAAGCATAATTTCAGTGGAATACATAAAAATCGAAAATCTGCATGGGAGATCTCGATTGTTATTGTTTAGTCAACTGTGCGAAGACAGGTCTGAACCTCACAAGTGATACCAACAAGGCACCACTTTTGAGACAACTAGGAGATAATGGGATAGGGTGGCCAGTTTCTTCCCCCCTCCATTGCAGACATCGCCTACTAGCTGCATATTACACTAGTGGGACTTCAGATGCATACAATTATGTTCTTCCTCTGATACATATCGTCAAGTGAGATGTACTGCCTGATAACAGATGTACGTATTAGCCAGATCCTCAATCAGAGGTAATCTCGACTGTATACTGACGTAATTATGATGAATAAGTAAAATTGTCAAGAGAAACGCTGTAACGTCATAAGGAATCATTCCTAAAGCTTACGAATGTAGGATTTTTCGCTTTATTTTATAGAAAAATGGAACAAGGAACGTTGAAGCAGATGAAGTGGGAAAGTTAGATGCAACAGTAATGAGATATCTCCCTTCATAAACGGGATAATAGCTGCTGTAGGCTACAAGACATATTCCTAGGACAGTGAAGATTGTGCTCTCGAGGATACAAGATATCAGATCAACAAACGCATGAGTTCGCTGGACGATAAGGGACGGAACTCACACAATAATAACATTACTATTAAGTTTATATTATTATTATTATTGTTATTATTATTATTATTATTATTATTATTATTATTATTATTATTATTATTATTATTATTATTGTTGTTGTTGTTGTTGTTGTTGTTGTTGTTGTATACCATATGCAGCTCATAGTTACTAGAAAATCGCAAATATTTTGCATACAGCCTATGAAATAAAAATAACAGCATTGAATAAATTTCGCATGGAGAAAAAATGGGAGTATAAGGGTACAGTGCATCAGTTATTCATAGATATCAAAAAGGGATATGACTCGGTTAAGAGAGAAGTTTTATATGATAGCCTATTATTATTGAATTTTGTATTACCAAGAAACTAGTTCGATTAATTAAAATGTGTCTCAGTGAAACGTACAGCAGTGTCCGTACAGGTCAATTTCTGTCAGATGCGTTTCCAATTCACTGTGGGCTAAAGCAAGGAGATGCACTATCACCTTTACTTTTTAACTTTGCTCTAGAGTATCCCATTAGGAAAGTCCAGGATAACAAAGAGGGTTTGGAATTAAACGGGTTATATCAGCTGCTTGTCTATGCGGATGACGTGAATATATTAGGAGAAAATCCACAAACGATTAGGGAAAACACGGGAATTTTACTTGAAGCAAGTAAAGATATAGGTTTGGAAGTAAATCCCGAAAAGACAAAGTATATGATTATGTCTCGTGACCAGAATATTGTACGAAATGGAAATATAAAAATTGGAAATTTATCTTTTGAAGAGGTGGAAAAATTCAAATACCTGGGAGCAACAGTAACAAATATAAATGACACTCGGGAGGAAATTAAACACAGAATACATAATCATACATTATTATTCGGTTGAAAAGCTTTTATCATCCAGTCTGCCGTCAAAAAATCTGAAAGTTAGAATTTATAAAACAATTATATTACCAGTTGTTCTTTATGGTTGTGAAACTTGGACTCTAACTTTGAGAGAGGAACATGGGTTAAGGGTGTTTGAGAATAAGGTGCTTAGGAAAATATTTGGGGCTAAGAGGGATGAAGTTACAGGAGAATAGACAAAGTTACACAACACAGAACTGCACGCATTGTATTCTTCACCTGACATAATTAGGAACATTAAATCCAGACGTTTGAGATGGGCAGGGCATGTAGCACGTATGAGCGAATCCTGAAATGCATATGGAGTGTTATTTGGAAGGCCTGAGGGAAAAAGACCTTTGGGGAGGCCGAGACGTAGATGGGAAGATAATATTAAAATGGATTTGAGGGAGGTGGAATATGATGATAGAGACTGGAGTAATCTTGCTCAGGATAGGGACCGATGGCAGGCTTATGTGAGGGCGGCAATGAACCTCCGCCAGTAAAAGCCAGTAAGTAAGTTATACCATGTTATTTTGGACTTCATCTCTACTTTTATTAAAGGATACTTCAGTATCTCAAGTTATTATTAGCTGTATAAATTGGAAATTAAGAAATTGCAACATATACTGGAATATTATTTGAAATCGTACGTTAGTTGGTAGGTACCAAAACTTAAAACAAAGAAATACTGGAAGAGAACGGAAACTGACAGACTGACATCCAGCATTCTCTTTCTTCACTTCAGAACAATACATTAATACTTTTATATGAAGGTAAGTTCAATAGGCCACCATGTTACGATAAGGTTATTCTAACAACTCCGTCATTTATAATATAAGATACATGTAAGTTTGGTTTTGCATTATTTTCAGCGAACTATCCTATATTCTATAATTTATAGTTATACGTATTGGCGAGTATAATCCTCCGTAATAGTGGTGCGCTTTATGGGAATCTTATATATTTTAGTCTTGTGAGTTAATTTTTGGGAAATTGTTTTTATAATGCCTTTATTATGTAAGTTATATGTTTTTCGTCGCTGTACCCTGAGCCTCCTTGGCAGTAGGTTCTCTAGTCCTCATGAAGAGACAGGCACTCCTGATTAGAAAACTCCTTGAAGCAGTAGGTTCTCTAGTCGTCATGAAGAGACAGGCACTCCTGATTAGAAAACTCCTTGAAGCAGTAGGTTCTCTAGTCGTCATGAAGAGACAGGCACTCTTGATTAGAAAACTCCTTGAAGCAGTAGGTTCTCTAGTCCTCATGAAGAGACAGGCACTCCTGATTAGAAAACTCCTTGAAGCAGTAGGTTCTCTAGTCGTCATGAAGAGACAAGCACTCCTGATTAGAAAACTCCTTGAAGCAGTAGGTTCTCTAGTCGTCATGAAGAGACAGGCACTCCTGATTAGAAAACTCCTTGAAGCAGTAGGTTCTCTAGTCCTCATGAAGAGACAGGCACTCCTGGTTAGAAAACTCCTTGAAGCAGTAGGTTCTCTAGTCGTCATGAAGAGACAGGCACTCCTGATTAGAAAACTCCTTGAAGCAGTAGGTTCTCTAGTCGTTATGAAGAGACAGGCACTCCTGATTAGAAAACTCCTTGAAGCAGTAGGTTCTCTAGTCGTCATGAAGAGACAGGCACTCCTGATTAGAAAACTCCTTGAAGCAGTAGGTTCTCTAGTCGTCATGAAGAGACAGGCACTCCTGATTAGAAAACTCCTTGAAGCAGTAGGTTCTCTAGTCGTCATGAAGAGACAGGCACTCCTGATTAGAAAACTCCTTGAAGCAGTAGGTTCTCTAGTCGTCATGAAGAGACAGGCACTCCTGATTAGAAAACTCCTTGAAGCAGTAGGTTCTCTAGTCGTCATGAAGAGACAGGCACTCCTGATTAGAAAACTCCTTGAAGCAGTAGGTTCTCTAGTCGTCATGAAGAGACGGGCACTCCTGATTAGAAAACTCCTTGAAGCAGTAGGTTCTCTAGTCCTCATGAAGAGACGGGCACTCCTGATTAGAAAACTCCTTGAAGCAGTAGGTTCTCTAGTCCTCATGAAGAGACGGGCACTCCTGATTAGAAAACTCCTTGAAGCAGTAGGTTCTCTAGTCCTCATGAAGAGACGGGCACTCCTGATTAGAAAACTCCTTGAAGCCTTCAAGAAACTGAAGTCGTGGATTTACTTATACATATATTGGATTTACATCGTATTGTGGACAATCTCGGATGAGGCTCATGTTCCTTCATGCAGAGTATAAAGTTCAAAATCTTATGGTCTGTAAATCGTATGTGCCAGATATGACGATTCGCTTTGTGGCACAAATTGCTGCTGGATTTATTGGTAAGCTGTTGACATAATGGCAGTTTTGTTGTACAAGATTGGAAACGTGCGATCCTAATAAGCACCAAGAGAAGAAGACATCTATGAGACTACGCTGTCAGTACTATCTCCGGTACAGGAGAAATGGCGGATGGAAAAGAGGTACTGAGCAGGACATACAGGTACGAGTAGGCCTACATAGTTTGATATGTGACTACACTGGCATTGCTCAACTGTCGAGCTTCGGAAGTGTGACACACTTTAAACACTACATCCCTGGTTTGTGTTAAAAAAAATTCACAAAGCTGTAATACACTACAACTACATTAAAATTTAGGTTATGAGAATGACTATAAAAAACACACACACACACACACATTAGAACATAACTTAGCTCTGAACAGGACGAGCTCTTCAACAACACTGAAGCTTTGAAGCTTTTGACTCGAGTTGCGTCCCTGGATGTCCTTTCTAGGATGTATACACCTCACCCGCCGTCGTTCTTGCTGCAATGCAGTGTAGTGTGAAATTAGGAGCTCTCAACTTCAAACAGCTATTTTTAGGGGCTGACTTTTAATTGCCGTACGAGTACATTATATATCTGATAAAATACTCTGTGTATACATGCTATATTTAGTTCCCTACCGATTAATATCGAATATACAGTAAAAAGAAAGAGACTTATTTATTCAGATAAGTGTTCAATTATATAATCGATCCTATGCTACACTGAGAGCAACGCCTACGACGGCAAGAAAACCTACAACTTGAGCCACAATGACATTGGGGCAGTCAGGTGAATGAGACAAAGTCAAGTACCAGCCTAAGAACTCGACTTCATCAGTAGTACAAAAAGCTTATAAACGCAACTGTCCATTTACAAAATGTTTTACGAGTGACCATGGTCCTACAAAAGGAATTCTGGCTTGGGTTATCTTCTTTGGCTTATATCTATATCAAAATTTAATTATTAGTTTGGGAACAGCGTCGAGATAGAAATCTCACCATTTTGTTGTTCCATGTAACCATTAATGTTGCTGCAGAACTACGATATTGAAACAGAATTAAGTTTACACTTTTTTACATTTACAAGGGAAAGGTCACATTTTTCCTGCGAGGTCAAATGGAAGTCTTAAGGGATAAAATAGGAATGTGTACTAGAACGCAGAATAAACATGGGAAATGCGTGTTATTATTCGGTTGAGAAGTTTTTGTCTTCTAGTCTGCTGTAAAAAAATCTGAAAGTTAGAATTTACAAAACAGTTATATTACCGGTTGTTCTGTATGGTTGAGAGAGGAACAGAGATTAAGGGTGTTTGATAATAAGGTTCTTAGGACAATGTTTGGGGCTAAGAGGGATGAAGGTACAGGAGAATGGAGAAAGTTACACAACGCAGAGCTGCACGCATTGTATTCTTCACCTGACATAATTAGGAACATTAAATCCAGACGTTTGAGATGGGCAGGGCATGTAGCACGTATGGGCGAATCCAGAAATGCATATAGAGTGTTAGTTGGCAGGCCGGAGGGAATAAGACCTTTGGGGAGGCCGAGACGTAGATGGGAGGATAATATTAAAATGGATTTGAGGGAGTTGGGATATGATGGTAGGGAGTGGATTAATCTTGCTTAGGATAGGGACCTATGGCGGGCTTATGTGAGGGCGGCAATGAACCTCCGGGTTCCTTAAAAGCCATAAGTAAGTACTAGACTTAAGCTACAACTGACGTCTGTTGCTGCAAACCACTTAAGAAACCATTTCTTTGTCATTGCTGCGAGTACATTATGTGCATGACAGTAATTGTAATTGTAAATGCAAATACTCTAGCTACTTTTATAAAGTGAGGGTGTGTTCATTATCTTTACTTTGTTATGCTTACAATTCTAGTACAAGAATTAAAACATTTTTCCAACAAATTAAATACTCTCAGTAATTAAGTAATCCCAGTGAGAGAAACGTTAAGAACGTTGCAATAATCTTGTATTGTGATGGGATTAACGTCAATTGTAAAGTCTGTTTAAACATGAGACTAATCCTAATTGTAAATTAGGAAGGATAATTTGAAATATACATGGAAGGGAACTTGGACAACTCTCGAACATGTAGCTCTGTATGTGCGAGAGTGAATGTATTTGATCTTTCTCGCATGATACGGAGAAACAATATCCAGCAAACAATGGAGTGCAGAGTCCTGCTCGATTTAACTGCGAATACTTTCTAACATTTTTTGTCTATGTTGATTTGCTTCTCGGCTACAGTATATATTTTATTGTGGTAAGGAATTCGAATTGTTAAATATTTATTTTCTGAATGCCATGTCTTCTTGTAGGCTTGTAACTTCCGTAAGGAACACTGATCGCGAGGATGCACTGGTTTCTTCACAACGAGTTCAAGTAGTTTCAGTGTCTAAAACACGTGAAAATGAAATCTTTATTGCTAAATTTTATGTTTTGTTACAATTATTGTTATACAATTTTCAGTTACAAAAAACAATTTCATTCACTGTGTCTGAGTTACATTTTAACAAATTAGAAAACTATTATTTCGTACTTACACAAATACCTTATTCACAGAAGGCTAAGTTTTTGTAGAGACTGCAGTAAAATAATGAACTAGTTCAACAATGTGACGAGTTGACACGAAAATTGAAGCAGTTGAAGAATTATCTACTCAGTCGCTTTCTTCACCACACACACTGTGATGTTCGCTGTCAACAATATTCCCACCGTGCCAGCAGAGAAATGCCAGTGACTGTTACACTGCATTTTAAGATATTGATCTCAAACTAAAATACTATTGAAGTACAACAAAATCTGTCAAATTTTCTTCCAAATCTGAAAGCCAGCGTTCGTAAATATTTACAGATGTTAAGTTTTTCTGCATATTTACTATTAGGTAAAGTGACATCTGTGTTAATTTTTTTACACATAGGTGAAAATAAATTACCGGTACTCCTTTCTTATAAAAATTCCCAATTTTTATGTTTTTTGCACTTCCTGTAACATAGTAACTTACGCATTTTCAAGCTTTATATGATTTAAGTTTACAAAATAAATTCTTAAAATTATTGTAGAAATCTAGATTCAGTTTAATTCCCAGTTCATAATTGAAGTATACTGAGTGTTCAGTTCAAAATGTGTCATGGCTCGCTGTATGCCGTCATGTGGCTAGCCGATGAGCCTAGAGAATTCAATCTTCCTACACTTCCGCAGAGGTGTATAACCTAAGAGGCAGAGAAGTTGCCTAGCAAGTACGGCGTTCATTCCGATGAGTAGGTACCGATACGTACGGTAACGCCGGTAGTGGCAGGAATGTGAACTGTTTGGAAATACGTACTGTCGGGATATGGGGAGAGGGTTAAGACGATTACTTACGTATTTGACATTAACTTCGACGGTCAACATGGACACGGAGCATTTGATTTGTGTTGTGGAATGTTACCGTACGCAACCGATGATAACAAATACCCTGCGTACGACTTGCCGGAGCAAAATACAGTTCGAAAGAGGTTATGGTAGCACACAAACCGTACAGACCGCCATCTGTTGCTCCGACGTTCAAGTTATACCGTACACGTTCTCAAGTTCAGATTGAAGAACGCCTTAAATAATAGGCAACTTCTCTAACATATAAGCTGAAACTCGCTTCAAATCGGTGACCCAACAACAGTGACGTCATGACACACTTTGAAATGAAGACCCAGTATTAAGTAATGAAAATTAATTTAGTGACATGACGTTCACTCAAATTTACTTTCGTCAGCTAATTACAATGTTTATATTTACAGAACTCGTTTGTTAAAAAGTTCATTCCATGAACGAAATAGGTCCTTTCACATATCTTTCCCCAATTTGAGCCATTTAGGAGAATGTTTTAACTATAAAGATCTCAGAAAATAAATACTTGGCTGGTGATTAATTAATAAAAAAAGGCTACTAATTGAAAGTTACTCTGAATATTTGCTACTGTAATAGTTTATAGTGTGATTACAGTACTGCAAGCTTCATAGTTTTTCTGATGAATGCAATATTTAAATGCTTACAAGCGTTCCCGGTCATTTTTCCTAAATAAGTTTCTCTAAAATAACAGTCAGAATGATCATTTCTTCTAAACCCTTTTTCCTGGACAGTTTTCCACAATGGCAAATTTTGCTAACATAAATATTCGATTCTTCAAAGTATCTCCTACAATATTTACACTAGTTTTCACTATTTTTTAAACTGTTGGTAAAAATGTGTACGATCCAAATAAAAACTGAAGTTATACTTTACTTTTGGTTTAAACTCTATTAGATACCAACATATCTTCGACAGTTGACTGAACAATATCGTTTGAAGAAAAATCCAATATGAAACAATACAGTAGAGATGAACAACGATCGAGAAAACGAGACTAAGAGCGCCCGCAAAGCCGAAAACCCGCACGACAATGCGACGCGTCCTTGACGTAAAGAGCCTTCCGAGACTCGATATTGAGATCAAGTCCCGAAGTCGCGAAGTCAGCAGTTGTTTATACCCGACTGAATTTTTATCTACTTTGGCAACTGTTATATATGTATAAACAATCAAGTAGCCTATTTGAAACATCATCTCTACCTTTCAGAGTATAATAATCTGTTCTCCAGTCTTTATTTAATTACTAGGCCCTTATTAAAAGGCTAGAAATTTTATTTTCATATTTTTAAGATCAAGTTGCAATCTCAAGTAAAAATATATTAATGTCATGTTTTATGTTTCTTAGAAATGAGAATTTTAGATTTTTTTTTATTTATATAACCAGTTATTTCAATGATTTATGTTATTCAAAGTTACGAAATCTTTCCACGCCGACCAAATGCTATTTCGAGAATGAGGAACGAGACTCGAAGCGCAGCGGGAATGACGAGCCGAGACTCGAAAGACAAATGCAACGAACACAGCGAGCGAGAGCGGCAGTTAGTTTTGTTCATCTTTACAATACAGTATTACGTTCTTTCGTATGCGCTGCATGACGGATTTCGAATTAGCAATCATTAACTCCGGCATAACCGTACACATTTCCAAACGTATCACTTTCAGCACGTTTTTTAATCTTGGTCAATATATCGGCTTATATAGGAAAGTTCAATGCGGATGATCGTGAATTGAACCGAAACTCGCGTGCTTTCAGCACTCGCTCTTGTGCCGGTGAATGATTAATCTTCTTTGACCTTCTTGGAGATTGATTCCAATCTTTGATTACTTCGAAGAATTGTACAAAGTTGAGTTCCAGCATGAGAAAGACGAAAAGCAGTTTCACTTACATAAGCAATGGAAAAATGGAACCACAATGAACGGTTCTTACCGTAAGCCTACTAATAAAATTGCTTTAAGGCATTCATCAACTCTAGAAATGTCAGATTTCTTAAAAATTTGGTAAATGTTTTACGTCATCTGGAAGCTCATTTCTTCTGGGTATGGTTAGGTATGGATTGAAATGAAATCATTTCTTCTAGTTTTAAAAAATATACAACTTGCACCCATTATGTCAATTATTTAATAAATATTTGGGCATTTATAATATAAGCGCACTATACTTTCTATACCTTACGCCATCTTCAGTGTCTATTTCCTACTATTTGACATTTCTGACATTTATCTTTCAGACGGACAAAAAGTAAACTTCCAATTGTGCAAAAGACTTCATTGAGGTAACAAATTGAAGCTTAAACATTCATTCATTCATTTATTATATTCTATAGATCTTACATGAGCAATGAAGCTTTAAGATGTGGAACAAGTCAAACTTTTACAATATTACAATTACAATTTTTACAAATTTCTACAATATTTTACAATTTTTAGTTTTACAATTTAGTAATTTTCTACAATTTTTTTACAATTTTCTGCAATTTTTTAACAATATTTTGACGAGATGCAGTGAGATGAGGCGAGGTCCGCGGATTCGCTAAAAGATTACCCGGCATTTGCCTTTTGGTTGGGGAAAACCTCGGAAAAACCCAACAAGGTATTCAGATCAAAGGGGTGAAATGAAGTGATGCCGAGGACTCGCCATAGACCATCCGGCTTCAGTCCCATGGCTGGGGAAAACCTCGGAAGAAACCATTCACACATGTAGCTATGTTGCAAACCAAAATTATTTTCAATCGATTATAATTATTTTATCCCATAAATATACATATATATGTATAGTTTTTCTAAAGTGCTTATATAATGTGGCATATCTTTTGAATGGTTCAAAATAAATAATTATGATATGTAACATTCTCAATATGTCTCAGTCTCCTAACTGCCCATTGTGCAACTCAAACCAAGAAATGGATTCGGAAAACCTCAAAATCTGTGCTTCAGTGGCTGGCCATGATAATATCTTTGAAAAATATTGGAGTGCAAGAGGTAAGATGACTTTATTGTCAAACGCCTGGCATTAGAAAACAACAATACATTTTCAATATGTGGGGGATCATTTTCGCGAGAGAATGTTCATCATGGATCAGTTTCTAATGGAGTTAGGTCGGTCCAAGATTGGATTAATTTTTTCGAAAAAAAATTTTCTTTGGACCCCGAAATTATATTTCCAAGTTTGAATTATATGAATTGCTTAGTTTACACCTAAGAATCATGTCACCAAAGTTTGAAAGTCATGAAGGGAAAAATGTGGATTTTTGTCCTAAGAGTCGAATTCCTTAACCTCGTCGTAGATGATCATCCTGATTTGTATCAGCGTTGATAGAGTTTCAGAACAATACTTAGAAACCGAAAAACTCGTAGCAGAATTAAATTTGAGAATAAGATGGTTACAAATGAAAGAATTAAGAATCTAGGCAACAATTATATCGTTTATAGTCTAAGGACGAAAAATCTTGTTTTGCAATATTTACGTTCATTAGCGTATACCATTCTCCTGTAAACCTTAGATGGCTAAATTGTTTCGAACTCTCAAAATTCAATGTTTGAAATTTGTAAAATCACATTAGGAAAACGCTCGTTATTCGTAACATTCACTTCCATTGGAAATTGGACACATGTTTAGGAGATTTTTAGTTTCTTTTTTTTTTTTTTTTACTCAGATCTGTCCATACTACTTCCATTTAAAATATTTACTGTCCTTCCTCTTTCACCGTATAAGCTTATATATTGCGTGTCTTAAGGCTAATTTATTCGATAATTTGAGAGCGAATAAATTAAACTTTAAAATTGCAGTGAAACTGTAACAAGGAAATATTTAAAATATTGACAATTTCTTTAAAGTATCGAAATAATTCTACAGTATAACAAAATAATATGTAGGCCTAAGTACAAAACCAATTTTTTAATGATTATTTTCTTTTCGTAAAGTTTGTGCAAATAAATGCTTTCTACCAACTCGTCAAATTTATGTCTATTCTACATCTAAAGAATAAAGTCTTAAAACCTTAAGTGCAATCTAATTAAGAACAAGGAAGTTAAGATTACAGATCATGCTTTCAAATCACTGTTCTCCCTTTCCGAAGCTAATTTTATTATACATCTTGATTGCACAACTTTTAACGCTATATCACTTCGGAAAACGTATTATGAGTCTTTCACGTGTTAAATTTTATATTACCAAACACAAACACAATACAAAGAAACAAATACAACCACACAGGCGTATACAAACTTACATGTAACACCTGCAACAACTTCTACATAGGACAGACAGGTAGATCATTTCAAACACTTTACAAAGAACAAATCACAGCCATAACAAAATTACAAAACACTTCTACATATGCAGAACACATCACAAATGCTAACCACATCTACAGAGACATCAACACAGACATGGAAATTCTACACATCCAACTAAATAGCCAGAAACTAAACACACTAGAACAATACGAAATATACAGACACACAAAAACACATCCAAATGAATTATTTATATTCAAGTGTTAAAAGTAGTGTACGAAAGATTCAACATGGATTAACAAGGCAATATAAAATTTAAAATGTGAAAGACAAATAATACGTTTTCCGAATTAATTTTGTTTGATTTTCCAAAAGTCCTATAAAACGTTATCTTGAATATATTTAGCGGACATAATTTCTACATGAATTGCTATTCTAAGCCATAACCTTCTTTTTCACTACATATCTTATTCTTTCAATAAATAACCTCTTATTAAGGTATGTTTAACTTAATTATAATTCACATGCATTATATTCCTCACGAATTTTCTTTCGCCTTCATAGACCATGTTTTGGAAGATCATTACGAAATGTTTTCTGTAACAGTACTACTCAGATTTTCCAGAATTCTTTACATTGCTTCAGTTATTGGACTACATTTTTCCCTAAGATCCGTTTTGTAAATGTGTTGTGTCAGAATAATTTAAATCGCCAAATAACCGTGTTTTCGGTAGGGACTGAATATTTTCATTTGACCTGACGTCATAATTTATCCAGTTTTCTTTAATTTCATTGTAATTCCAAGTCGTTGAAGCCAATTTATTTATTGCGAATTAATTCTATAAATGGGTATTACTGAGATGAAGTGTATCTTCAGTGAAATATAATTTCAATTTGGAAAAAAGAAGTCTGATTTTGTTTAGTTCACAACGACATGGGAATCGCGCATGAGCAACATTTAAATTTGCTTTTGTCAGCTACAAAGCACGCGGACTGAAGAGTGTAACACTGATGCTATCTGATATCGTTCCCGTGCAGGGTGAAGGAAGATACTAGCTGTTTGTAATGTTTGATTGTTGATTTTTAATTTACAGTAATTATGTCTATCTGTTGACGTGAAATTGGAACACGAACATTCAACCAATGTTACACTGTTATTCACTTTTCTTTTGTTTGCAGTCTCATGTTTTGTTTTGTTTTGTTTTTGCAACGTAATTGAAACTGGAGTTATTTAACCGACATTGTAATATTATTCAAGTTACCGATTATATCAAATCTTTCAGCTCTCAGAACATAAAATAGGGAGTGTTCATCTAATAAACAATTATCTTCAAATTAAGATCATAAAATGCTTTTTTTCAATCGGTTTTACTATAAATAGAAAAACGTTAATGCTATAATTTCAAATCTCATAATTGGTATAACACCTCTTCAGACAGAAGATACAGATTCAAACCGAGCGTGTCTAAGTGAAATGTATGGTGAATAATGGTTAAGTTTGAAACCATTTTCGGTTTATTGTGCCATTATTTCTTCCTGAACCTAACACAATAACAAAGTGTTAAAAACATTCAAAGTACTTACACATTTCTCATGCGATCTTCAGATGAATGGAATATACACACAAACTCCAACGTGTCTGCTATATTCACAACTAGGTATTCATATTTATAACTATTTCAAACCTCTCCAATCATTCAGTTTATAATTTATGAATTCAGTTTTTCGTTTCAATTTTTCACAGAGGTATCGAGCGATCCACCACCAATTGCATCCTCTTGTGATATCTTCCACGAGCCATGTTTTTTTTTAGTTATTTTACGACGCTTTATCAACTGCTACGGTTATTCAACATGCGAGATGAAGGTTGATAGTGCTGGCAACATGAGTCCAGGGTCCAGCGCCGAAAGTTACCCAGCATTTGCTCAAATGGGTCGAGGGAAAACCCCAGAAAAAACCTCAACCAGGTAACTTGTTCCAAGAAGAATTTGAAACGATCCATGGTTTATCTGTAACCAAAATTAAATTATAAATGAGAAAACGGAACCAGTAGTATAGTTCTATTAAATCTCTAAGAATAGTTTCTTGCAGAAATAAAACATCACTGAAGCGTTCAGATACCGAGAACAATTAACAGAAGTTGCTGGACAAGCAGTGGTACAAAATTTTAAGTACGTAGGAATTACTTCGAAACAAATGTACAGTACATAGAAATACAACAGAAATGATTCAGTTCCATTCCGATCATGGCAATAAAAGGGCTCATTGGTCTAACAGTTCTGGTATTAGGGAAAACAAATTAATAGGCCTATATGTAAGATATGGGTAAGATTTATAGTACGATGTATCACGAAAAAAATATTCAAACAGAAATGAATGTGGTATTTCACTGAGAAAATTTCATCACTCTTCGTCAGCGAGTAAAATCCTATGATAAAAGTGAAACTTTTATTAGGAATAATTTTACATTAAGCTGTGCACTCTCCTGAAAAAATAACATATTGAGTTAATTATATACTCAAAGTAACACAAAAATAAGTACGTATATACAAAATAATCCAGACGTACACAATCTAGTACCTGCAATAAATTAATCGTACATGCAGAAATTCAATTAATAATGTTAATAAAAATCAGTATTAATGTACACAAATACAATATTAAGCCTGAAATAAATACACAGCCACTGAGAAAATTGTTTAAAACATTTTAAGTGTTATATTAACGGCATATCCTTAAATTTTTAGGACAAGAAAGAATTTGCCAGAAATAACATTTAATAGAGAATACTACAACTGAATCCAAGTAGAATAACAACAACTGTATTTAAAGTATTCGAAGAATCGCAATGAAACGCCAGGAAACTTCCAGCTCAAACTTTTCTCTTCTGCATGCAATAAATAATCTGTAAAAAAAAATTAGTAGGGAAAATATTTGACACTCCATTTTGTCTATAATTTTAAATTTAAACGTTTGTTATATGCTAGTGTTTTAATTAGGAACATAATTCTCAATACTTTCTACAAAACTGTTTTGTCCGAGATGTCAATAGAGGTCCAGCATTTAAATTTTATTTATGTGGAGAAATCTGGCTGTTTCATAAATAACCTCCATGACTATTTTAATTCAAATTTTGTTTGTGTAAAGGAACTTTAAGCTTAGTTGAGTTCCATATTGTGAATGTGTCTTCCCAAACAACTGTCCACACAAATTTTCGCGATTGCTTCTATTTGAAAAGAATCCTTGTACCCCTCTTCACACGTCATATTATGTTTCTTCATTAGCTTGATTTTATTTTCTTCAATCTTCTTCTATTTTGTTTTCTACTCTTCATGTATTATTTCTATTCTTCAGTTTTCTGTATTTCTTTCTTCAGTTTTCTTTATCCCTTCCATTTTCTTCATTCTTCCCTTTATTTCGTTTCGCATATTCTCACCGATTCACATCACTGCACACTTCACATTTCACTTCGCATTTCTACGATTTTTAAGAAGGGTACAAGTTTCACAGAATAGTTACGTAAGATTATCTTCACACTCAAAATTGGTATCGAGCAATTGTTGGGAAATCACAATCTAATTTGGAGTCAAAATTTGGTACAAGACTACTACAAAAATTTTGACATGTAAGTTATTTTCGATTTCAAATATTAATTCAATTCCTTTTTAATTTCAGAGGCAAATTAATAATTCTTTTCTTAACAATTTAAAATAATATTAATATTAAGAAATGATATTTCACTTGTATCCATATGTTATCAGTTCACATACACAGTTTAGCAATCATTTCGTGAGAGAACAGTGGACAAGACAAGACAAGTGCTATCTGGCAATTAGTTGTACTCTTATGAGCTATGTGATGAATTTTGTCGATGGCAGATTTACGGCAATGTTTAATTGTGTAGAACTACTTCTCAAAATACATTTACATGCACTAAATTATGTCTACTTTTCCGCGAACATGAGATTTATGTTCCCAAACCTAACGAAGACTAATAGAAGCATTCAACATTGAAATGAAATTTCAAAAATCAGTCATTCATAAGGGGCACCTGTTAAAGTAGATCGTTAATCACAAAATCGTATGAGAATCTGTACCTTTTACGAACTGAATCAATTTAAAATAATATAAAATCTCTCTTACATCAATATATTAAAAGATAGAATCTACAACTAGAAAAAAATACATATAAACATAATATATTGAAATTTATGTAATAAAATTAATATCAGCATATTATCAAGTTACACTTTATATATTATATGGGAATTTTATAACACTGCCAGAGAAAAAACAAAATGAGCAAGAAAAATATGAAATTCATTAATTCTCAAAATATAATTATGTATGTATAAGTCTCAGAGCATGGAATTATCACTAATTAGTTTAACAGCATAGACAATAATGGCTATTCGCATGGAATTTTTTTTTTTAAGATTGAGTACTACTGAAATTACAAAATGAAAAATAAGCGGTACCAAATAAGGACGTTACAAAAGATTTAATACACTTATAGCACGTTCCCCATTTCACACAAAATTGTTACGAACAGCAATAAATCTAGAATCTCTCTAAAACACATAAATTCCATATTAAACGTTTTACTTTATATAACTGTTAGAAGATATTTGTGTGTCGTACAGTGGCGAAATTTGGCACAAATTAATGAATTTTAGTTCAAATAAAGAATAATTAAATCTTAATTTAAAGATAAATTCAGAAAAATTAAAAAATACTAAAGCAAATAATGCAGTCCAACTTAATACATTATTACACATTATCGTTCATTTGTACATGTTGAGATGTAAATTTACAGATTTCAGTGAAACCTTTAAGACTACCATTGCTATTACATTATTCCGCAACACGAAGATTCCGGTTGGTTTGTTATGTGATTGCCTAGAAATAAAACTAAATAGTAATTGCTGAATTATTACTGATGTCGATAACACAAACTGTGGAGTTTCTGGTCTTCAGACGAACTTCCGAATCTTACGCTGTTAGGGAGAAGGCACTGTTACATACGAGTAAAATGACAATGACGAATTAGACGTGATGAAACTCTCTCATTTCGTTTATTACGTTGTTAATAAGAGAATCACTCAAGTGTGAGTTATTTATTACAATTAAATAAAGGTTAAAAATGTAACTATAATTTGGAAAATTTAGTACAACTATTCAACATGAAAAATATTTTCCGCTCCAACATCAGAAAATGTATAGTTCACATTTTATTACAGTAGGAATCAAAACCCGCGAAATGATACATAACTCTGAAAATTAAATAACGGGGCCTAACAATTACGATTACCTAATATGCAAGTATGTACAATAATTATTGAAGTACTTTATATTAAGTTGAATTAAGGCCAGAATATTTAGCGTACTATAAATTAATTTAGGCCTAACTAAACGAAATTTAGAATAATGTTGACACGCCTAACCCAAAATTAACTTAATGAGCCAAGTTTCATTGCCTTATTACATTAATGAAATATCTAATACTTATGCAGCCTGAAATGCTCAACGAAAGTCAACAAAATTATTACCGAGATTTCATACAAATATTAATTTGTACTCAGGAAACTTCTAAATGATTTTGCTCATTTCCAATAATTCTAATTTAAGAATTAATCTTATTGTTACAAAAATTTGCTTTCAAACAATGATAGAATTAATATTATATTCTAAAATCTCCCAAAATTTGCAGAGTTACCTGCCCTGTTTGATCAAATTATTTCGACTAACTAGACATACCGGACAGAACCAAATTGGAGACCATTTCTAAAGCAGTGTGACTTTTATAATGGAACTTGATGGTCCGAAACTTGCAACGTATTATATCTCAACGTGATGGAAAGTGAAAATTCGTCTATACAACCGCAATGAAAAGTGTAACATCTCTCATCTCATACTTAACTTCATTTCGGTGCAGCTCCAGATACAACTTTCAGGAAGTTCCTCTTGTTAAAGCACCACATTGTCTGCTCAAGCATGCACCTCACCTAGATCTGAGTTAACAAGGAATGTATTTTAGAATTCATTACATGAACAAAACATAAAACTAACTGAAGGAACTATTGAAGGTAATGCTATACGATTTATACACGATATCTGCAGGTGTCCATCCATGCTGTGTGTATTATTTAAGTATAAGGTTCAAACATGTAACAAAATTCTGTTTTTCAGACATCTGAACTAACGCCAAAGAAGTTAAGTTTATGTTTACAGTGGCTGAGTCTTAGAAGTTTTGTAGTGAAAGTAAACGTAAGTCAGAATTAATTCATAGTAAACGAATTTATTGTCTCAATACGATCTCTGTTGATTCGAAACCTTACACGCCTGCTGTTCGTTGCTATTCACACTGTTCTCATGTTGTTTAACAGTTTTGTAGACTAACATATCACGCTATCAGTTAAGCTGGGAACTTACTGTAGTTCAAAGTATTCTAATGCATTTAAGACGTATCATTTCTTTTGCGGTGTAATTTTTAATTTAACCTTTTTTTATAATTCTAATTTTAGAATATCTTAATGACTGCCGCCAAAGGACACTTAAAAGAATACAAGTCCCATGTCTTATACAATATTGCAAGTGTATGTGAAAGTGAAAGCGTGGGGGGGAAATAAAAGAGGAATAGAAGAAGAAATAAATAGAAAGAAAGACAAAGACAGAAAAAAGGCAGAGACAAACAGTAAAGAAAGGTCAAAACCTGCGACAGTTGAGAATATAGCAGAGATATTTGATGTGTGTAAAGAAAGTCGTCAGCAGTACGAGATCAAGATACCCGGTCCCGGAACAATTTTTCCTTCGAAATTATTAAAATCAACTTTACAGGGAGTTATATCTCAAAGCTCGATTTGCAAGATAAATGCAAGCAAGATTGAGACTATGGTTATTGGGAAAAAAAAATAAAATAAAAAATATGAATGTGAGAATTCTAAATGATGCAGTAGATCAAATTTACAGCTTCAAATACTTGGGATGTACTATAAGTAGTAACATGAAGTGCTCTAAAGAAGTCATGAGGAGAATAGTAAAATTAAAGGATGCCTTTAATAAAATTCGTTCATATAATTGCATGCAACTTAAAACTATTCCAAAAAATTGAAAATATCACAACTCTTCCTTTCAATAAGTAAAGATTTGTGCACATTGAAATAATGGTGCAGGCCTGCCTTATATGTGAGGATTAACTTTAAATTTAGGTTATCAAAAGAATGAATATCATTATTTAAATTCAAGTTAAAAACATGCAACATAAATGGATATCCTCTGAGAAACATCTAGCCTTCCTGATGCCTATTTTAATCCGTTGACCTAACTCCATTACTGATTTCAAACTCGAGAATTTCTCAGAGTAATTCGGAACATGAAGTGCTCCCACAAATAATGCTGTGATATCTGGAGATAACACAATTGAAAATGATTTATTTGAATTCTTATATCTTTAATCCTTTTTTCTTATAGGTTTTATCTCAATTTATATAAGAATGTTACTGGAGAATCTTTCAAGTGTATTGTAAATATTCATATTCTAAATATGTATGTAATTATTGTATTGATTGTTGAGTGGAAGAAAAGGGCTTATGGCCTTAACTCTGCCAGCGAAAATAAAACATTCTATCTTAAATTAATTGATCTAGTGCGAATTTGAAGCAGTAAATTCATTTTTATCTCTCGTCTCGACACTTTTTAAAAGTAGTTACATACAGTATTAAAAGTTAATTATAGCAGTAATTTGAAACTTACTATTATCAATGTAACCATTTGTTCATAAAAGTAACTCGATTTTCCATACGAAACAAATTAAGTTCTTAGCATTAGAAAGAATAGATTTATTTATTTTTATTTATTTATTTATTTAACTAGCTAACTAGTGAGTACAAATTAAATTTATAAAACAAAATAATAATAATGTAGTTTGAAATTTGAAATTTTTCTGATTTCTAGCCCAAATGTGAAGGGGCCATAAATCTCAGTTTCAGAGAATTAGAAAAATATTACTCTTTCTATTAATTACAATCTGCAACACTCAAAACAAATACTTTTTTCTAACATCACTCAAATCTGATTTCACGCATCTAAAGCGGTCGTAGAAATTTGAAATTCGATATATTTACAAGAATACTTTAAATGCTCACAAGCTAAGATCACCAATACAAACATCAACAGTACACTTCCTTCTCTTCCGTAATAATTTTTGTATGAACTATAGCATAAATATAGGAGAAGAAAATCTTGAAAAATTACATATCTCAGTTACATAAATTATTTGAATTATGATATGTTATTTGAAATTGTAGTTATTGTGTTCCCAATACACAGCAAATGTATGCACAGGTAAGTTAGGCCATTGTTTTAAAACTATGTATACTCGTATTTACATTATTTAGGTAGTTTTTTCCTATAAAATGTTGGTAATCGAATAAGAAATTATGTGACTCATCAGCTGAACTTACCAGATTGCCAGTCCAAAAAGGAACAGATTCTCTTCATCTGGTTGGAAATCTTCCAGGAACAACCCTCAGCAAAAAAACAATGCATCAAATACATGACAGCAACATACTAACATTTAATTGAGACTATATAAACATATGTATATTGTATATGTAGCAAATATAAACACAAACATATACATAAAATTTTCGTCAAATTATATTTTCGCTAGTCCTTGCATTTGAAATTCTTATTTTTGTTGCCTTCCATAGCATATTTGTTAAATATTTTCGAAAGAAACCAAGTTTATTAAAATTTAGCAACAGAACTTAGTACACAGAAGCAAATGATCTCCTTTGCAAGCTAAATATATCTACGATGTAAGAGTAATGGAACGGAGAAAAATTCTCTCCGGCGCCGGGATTTGAACCCGGGTTTTCAGCTCTACGTGCTGATGCTTTATCCACTAAGCACACCGGATACCACCCCGGCGTCGGACAGAATCGTCTCAGATTAAGCTCCAACTCTTGGGTTCCCTCTAGTGGCCGCCCTCTGCACTACGTCATAGATATGTATGAACGTAGGACCGAGGTCCACACATGTGCTGAGGTGCACTTGTTATGAGTGACTAGTTGGCCGGGATCCGACGGAATAAGCGCCGTCTTAAATCACGAAGTGATTTACGCATATCATATATATTCTGTCCGACGCCGGGGTGGTATCCGGTATGGCTTAGTGGATAAAGCATCAGCACGTAGAGCTGAAAACCCGGGTTCAAATACCGGCGCCGGAGAGAATTTTTCTCCGTTCCATTACTCTTACATCGTATGATGACGCAGAATATATGCATGGAAATATATGTACTTCGATACATTAAAATAATATATATAAATATATCTAGTTCCGAATTGAAAAATTCTCATCACATTCATAAATTCCCTATACAAATCTGCAACTCCTTCCAATTTAACCTTTGAGCAGTAGCAGTGTTTACTGCTAATGAAGTAACAGCTGTAACAATTAACTTGGAGATCAACAAATTTGGAACATTTACCGAAACATACCAAAACTTTGTAATTAAAATTTTCATCCATCTCGTTCACAAAACTATAAATTAATACGCTTCTTTTGCGTTCATATTTCTTTTTTGCATTTTTAAGTAACGTAATACTATTAAAGGAAAGTTTCAATCGGAATGGGAAATCTAGTTAGTTCATTTTAGTTTAAAAAATCTTAGCTCGCATTTCCTTAACATTTCAGAAAATACTCGACATCGTAATTTATTTTGAATCCTTTTCTGTAGAATTCAAGTGTAATCACAAGTGTCCTTAAACTAGAAATTAATAGATGCATGTATATATTTAACATACTGAGGTCACATTTCATAATGGTGAAAGTGCAGTATGTTATCTATCTTTCACCATCAATACCACCACCAACTCTAGCAATTCTACTAAGCATTTAATTACTACCAATTTATGACACACATCACATCCTGAAACCTTAATTACTACAGTTATATCACACAGACATTAAGACTAATATTCTGATCTTTTCACCAAATTAGTCTACATGCCACAAAACTTTTCTGGCCAGTCTACTGCACTTTTACCATTGACAAATGTGAAATGGTAACACATTTAACATATAGTATCCCCCCAAAAAAAAGTAAAAGATTGGTGATCAAATTTCTTCAACACTCACGTTAATACAGGTAAACGTTTTCTACTTTCATTGCATCACACATACAAGTATGAAAATCGAATTTCAAGCATTTGTTTAAAAATACGAATAATTAATGATTAATTAAGATTTAAAGTTATATTTAGTTTTCTTTGAATGATATTGCTTCATGGATGATGTATTAAAATTATAGCCACAAATGACAGCTATTCAAAATAGAATTTATTATGAAAAATATTCCACAGCAATACAACAGAAGTCTCTACAAAATAATGTAATTTAGATAGCCTCCAGCAACACTGATCTTTCTAATTATATTCATCGTCCATATCAATCCTTTTCACAGATGTACATATTTTTTCCTAGACTTTAGTGTGAGCATAGATAGCTACTATTAAATGGTTTCATAAATTTCGTTGCAAATTTACATTTTGCATTTTATGTTACATCATTTCATTCGTATGATTTCGTAAACGTCAAAAGTTATGTTCGAAAATTCGCCATGAGTGTAAGGCCAGTCCACCACACCTTAACACTCATGTACATTGCACTAATGAAAGAGAAACATTAATCGAATGGTAACTTCAGCTACATCATTATGAATTACTACCGACTTTTCATCATCGAGGTGATAAGCATCCCGTTAGACTCTTTCCTAACAGGCATAAAAGTAGCAGCAATATAAAAAAGACGAACGGGAAATCAAAGACCATTACATAATAGGGAATAGAAATATTTAAGCATAATCAATCATAGTAATACGCCAAGATATGTGACAAGGCTAGAGGGAGTTTGATGACAACCGGTCAGGGCAGCTCCGACTTCAGGGGCGGTCAGCGGCGCACGACTTCTATGTACGATGAGACGAATCTATCAGAGGTCAGATATACTTGTACAAGAGGTCAGAGTAGTATGGACCAGAGGTCAGAGGCGCACGACATCTATATACGATGAGACGAATTTTTCAGAGGTCTTTGTAGAAGAGGTCAGAGTAGTGTGGACCAGAGGTCAGAGGCGCACGACATCTATATATGATGAGACTAATCTATCAGAGGTCAGGCTTACTTGTACAAGAGGTCAGAGTAGTGTGGACCAGGGGACAGAGGCGCACGACATATATATATGATGAGACTAATCTATCAGAGGTCAGGCTTACTTGTACAAGAGGTCAGAGTAGTGTGGACCAGGGGACAGAGGCGCACGACATCTATATATGATGAGACTAATCTATCAGAAGTCAGCCTTACTTGTACAAGAGGTCAGAGTAGTGTGGACCAGGGGTCAGAGGCGCACGACATCTATATATGATGATACTAATCTATCAGAGGTCAGCCTTACTTGTACAAGAGGTCAGAGTAGTGTGGACCAGGGGTCAGAGGCGCACGACATCTATATATGATGAAACTAATCTATCAGAGGTCAGGCATACTTGTACAAGAGGTCAGAGTAGTGTGGACCAGAGGTCAGAGGCGCACGACATCTATATATGAGACTAATCTATCAGAGGTCAGGCTTACTTGTACAAGAGGTCAGAGTAGTGTGGTCCAGGGGTCAGAGGCGCATGCCCTAGAACTCCAGAGGCACATGCACCAGGGGAAAGAGGTGCATGAACCAGGGGTAGAGGTGTATGACCCAGAGCCAGTGGGGCTTGTCCCTGATGATAGAGGCGCTTGTTCGGACACCATTAAACGCATGTCCCGAAGACCAGAGGCGCTACGTAGCTCCGTGTAAACATGCGCCATGGCCCGTAAATCCAGAGGCACATAACAACAAGGTCAGAGGCTCGTAGCTTCCAAGACATAAGCACGTATCCCCGTCGTCAGAGACACGTAACCCCGTCGGCAGCGGTGCTTGGACCCGTTGTCAGTGGCGCGTGGCCCCTTCGTCAGAGGCACGTGGCCCCTTCGTAGCCGTCGTCAGAGGCGCGTAGGCCCGTCGTCAGAGGCGCGTAGCCCTGGTCAGTGGAACGTAATCCCAAGTCAGAAAAACGTAAATCTAAGACAGCGAAACGTAGACCCAAGTCAGTGGAACGCAGCCCAATGTCAACCCGTGTAGCATCATATCTGCCGCACGTAGTCCTAGGTTCAACGGCGAGCGACTTCTACGTATGCGGAAGTGTAGCGAACGTACCAAAGGTCAGAAGCATGTCCCTAAGTGCAGTGACGCGTAACTTCTATACAAGTTGAACTGTTTTGCAATAGACCCACGTATTCACGTACTGACCGTTTTAACGCCGAATATTGACTACATAATAATGGCGTAGAAACCGATCTATAATTCGATGTTGTCCTGTATAAGAAAGGACGCAGCTTGTGAATAGGAGCTGGGACTGTAGCTCGCGCATCCTGTTTCTAGTAATCCTTTGATTTTCCCAGTAGAATATCCCATTGATTTTAACTTTGCTCCGAAGTAGTGTAGGCTAGCTTATCATTCACCGAACAACCGTTAGATCCTAACTTTTAAATCTAATTTCTTATATCTTTACGTCTATATAAATTATAACTTCACATTTTATTCTGAGAACAGCAATCTTCTTCAAAGATATATAATTTTGAAGTTTTGAAGAAATTTCAGGTCACTTACCTTAGGCTACTGAATGTAGGACCATTAGGCTCTGTTCCACTGGGATGTTGGATTAATACATTTCAGCAACGTGCGCTAATGGCAAGCCGCATAGTTCAGCCAGCGCCTTGTAGACAGAAATTACGTGGTACGTCCATGCCTACATGCTATGAACAAAAAAAAGTTACTTTATGTAGTACACAGTAATAATTATTTCAAGTTAGTAAATTCTTTATCAAAAATTGAATAGCTGCCCAGAATAAGGTAGTAACCTTCATTTCTCGTAAGTTGACTTTTTCGTGAATAATGGCTGTTAGTGATGCACTATGTGAAATAATTTTACACGTATTAAAATCATGAGATTTTCAACATTGCTCTAAAAAGTGAACAGTATGTACAGTGCACGGTGGTTTTGCCCCCCCCTTTTTTTTTAAGAATTTCGTATTTGCTGGTTACAACCTCGTTCTGGGCGGCTATTCGTGTTAATGCATCTCATTCCTCTGTTAGCCTGTAGTTTTTAATTCCATTGGAAATATTCCTAAAATGTGAAAGCGGAATTTGACCTTAAACAACCCAAGTTTCATTATATGATTAACCGCCTAGTGAGAACCTATTTTCCAATTCACAACTGGATATCTACTTTTGGCCATTCTGTTCATGATCACAGAAGTACGGGATTGCGGATAGATTCAAACCCTTCACGTGAACGCTTTCAGGGACGCAGAAATGTTTATCTCTAACAAGCAGTAGAATTAAGGATCTCAAAGTTAAATTTAATAAAATAGCGTATGCAATATTACCAGACTATAATGCAGACCCAACCCCACTTGCATTAAAAAAACACCCTACTGAACGATATTACTTAGAAATAAGCATACGAGGTCTACAAACCATCCATTTTGGAAAAAAGAATGGTGCAGACCAATTCTAAACTTCTAGAATGTTCTCGGCCTCATGAGACGAAGGAAGTCTAAGAACAATATTCTAAGAAGAGTTCAATGTAAGAGAAATTGAAATCGCTCCCTTGTGAACCCTTCTGTCCAAGAAGCGCCAACGATACTATAGAAGGTGAGATGAAGTTGATGGTTCATACTGTGTTTTAATGCAAGAGTAGCCAATGCATGCTGGAAGATACTACTGTACGTCAGGAATCTAACAAATATTTAATGAATTCTTAATTCAAGTTTATGTCTCTTACGTTTCGTTATTCTACAACACATTGACGCGTCATATCAGACTTGTATTCCAATGACTGTCATAACGTTCTAATCCATTTTAATCGTAATATGTGAGTCTATGATTTACGATATATGAAGAGAAAGCATCTTCATGAAATACTAAGGACTTCGCTGCAGCTACCTATCGAGGACGAGAGGAATTTTGAGAAGTCAAATACTGCATCCAGGAAATATACCGAAAGTAGTCAAATGCGTCCTTGCAACAAATTTTGCGGCGATTGACATTTTCTGCAGCATATCAACGTAGCAAGTCTTAGGACTAATAAACTTCAATATTTCTTCATTTTTTGTACTTCAAATGTGACTGTGCCTTTCAACCTAATTCTGGTAACGACAAAGTGAAACATTCCTATTTTAAGTTTTATTTCAAATGCACAGGTTCGAGTGCATATATTTAAAAAATATCCTTAAACTCTCGAAAAGGATATTAATTCGTTACCATTTAATTTTATGTGCACTATTACAAAATAAACTTAGACCTATCTATAACTCAAAAGATGTAAGCGAAATTTTCGTAATGGCAGAAGTTCAGTACGCTATAATCTCTCCGTCACCAGTTCTCTTGCAACTTACCAAACCTTCAAATATTAGGCCTATACTTAATTTTATCTAACACACGAACACAAAATAGCCAACATTCAGAATACTATCACCAAATTAGTTTCTACATGCTACATACATTTTTCGGACTATTTTACTGTACTTCTGCCATTGATACAAAATGGTGGCCATTTTAACCATTTGAGAACCAAGATAAAAATTTTCAACTGCGTTGAAACACTTAAGACCGTTCTGATGAATCACGTTAATTTAACTGCTTCCTCTTTCCTTGTGTCATATTAACGAACGAAAGTGACTAAAATATTTACCGAAATCCCAGCCGAACAGTACCGGTATGAAATACAGACCAATCACGTACGGACAATCTTTTTTACTTTAAAGTGTATTTAACTTGTGTCGGTTTGCTATCAGCTCAAATGCAGGAAAACGTACATAGCTGCAGAAAAGTCGCTTAACCAAAATTGAGTCTACGATTAGAATATTAGATTAGACACAACACGATTTTTCAGAATAGTCCGAGTCCAATGGTTTTCTAAAATAAAAGAACATAAATTCTGTAGTGAGAAATTTTAGTGAAGGCAGACATTTTACTTCAAATAGATAGCTTATTCACATCGCATACATCTCTAATATCTTAATTCTGCTGAACTATGTTCAATACTTCATTAGTAAGACTTTAAAGAATTCAATGAACGTACGTACTGCAATAGAAAATCGCTTATCAGATTCGAAGTTACATCGAAATACTATTTCCTATTTCATTGTAAATTAGCTTCTACTTCGAAATGAAATTTGGAAGCTCAACAGTTACCTT
The DNA here is from genome assembly GCF_040183065.1 of Periplaneta americana. Taxonomy (NCBI): domain Eukaryota; kingdom Metazoa; phylum Arthropoda; class Insecta; order Blattodea; family Blattidae; genus Periplaneta; species Periplaneta americana. The sequence continues at coordinate 45,658,953 of NC_091121.1, forward strand.
ACCGAACCCAGGACCTACCACTCTGCTCTACGGTGTACGTCGGACTAAAGGGAGTCCAGCGTTCGGCGTCACGTACTAACGGCAATCTTTTCGGTACAGCCAATAGCATTGCAGACGGAAGTGACGTAGATATCGCTGTTGAGGAAACTAGCATACCTTTCATACAATGTGGATTGATGACCTACTTTAAATGTGTGTATATGCTGTTAAAATGATTCCAAATGCAACTATTTAACATTTATATGTCTGCCGTCTAAATCTGAAACACGTACAAATAAATAATCATAATAAAATATTTAGTCGGAAGTCGAGCCTATTCAAATATCCACGCTTCTCAACGCGTTAGAAGAGAGATTAATCTCTTTCTAACTCGTTGACTCTTCTACAATCGACCCCGTCAAAATACAGAAATTAACCAGCCTCATCGCCTGAACGTACTCAGGAGTGTACAAACTTATTCATCTTGAAAGTTTTGTTTTTAGAAATAAATAGGATTACTATTACTTGGATTACTAGATTACTATTAAGTTAATATGAAATTGAGTATTGTACGGACTACCTCCGAGATAATGGTGTCAGCGCAACATGAACTTTGTTTTATTAAGCCTCGTTCTGTCTTTAAGCCACAGGTGAGATATGTCTGTGGGTAACAAGTGGAGCTCATAGCTCATGCTTCAAAACTGACCTCTGGCGTGGGGTTAAATCGCGGTTGGGCTAATTGTATTGTTGGAATTTTAAGAGAGTTCCGCCAACTGTCACACGAATGTCGACTAATCCCTTGGAGAACGCTTGGGCTTATCTGGCCAGAATACCATCTTCATATTATTACCTTCGTTGACCTAGTGGCGTCCATACTCTGTTGGATCAGGAATGAATTTTAAAGGCTGGTAAACTTTTTTTTATTACATGATAGCTGCACTTCGCACAGTAAATATAGAGGGCAGGAGTTTGATCCCCGGCATGTAAATGGAATTTCTCTCTACCTCAAGAATTGAACAAGGATTTAGCTGTGTTAACCACATGAGCAATGAATTCCAATACCAGTTAACAGATACTGTTGGCTCATAATCCACATGAAACAAGGAATGAATGATCGGAATGACTCACCCTGTCTTTGAAAGTTAGTTATGAGGAGAAAGGAGAGGAAAGAAAACAGTAGGCCTTAGGGTAAGTACACGTTGGAGCGACGATAAACGATAAAAGAAGCAGCGATGCTATATCAGAGAGAATTGAAGCATGCATTGTCATTGAGGTGTGCATATTGGAGTAACGATAAAAGCGAAGATACACGATAAAAGCGACGAAAAAGAAAAGCACCATTTTCTTCGCTCTTGTCGTTTATATGATCTCTGATTAAGATAATATTAACCTGTATAAATACCGGTGGTTATCAATATATGCCAATATTAATCGATTTATTATTATTTCGGCTTATTAAATTAATTATTGTAGATATTTACAAATTGATCAGTTGTGTATTTATTCGTCATATGTTATGTGATCACCAGAACCAATCACAACACAACGAATTTATACTATCTTTGGGATGAGAAACGGGTTTAATTTTGTACGTATTTAAGTTATATTAACCTTGAACTTAACAGCTGATATTTCCTATATATCTTCTTTCATTAAGTGGATGCATAGAATATCTTCTACTGATAAATCAAAATGTTCGCTTCCCGCGACCTCGTTGCTCCGATATGAACACTTGATTCTTTGATAATACCAAAGCGTCGCTAGATCATTTCTCTTATCGTTTATCGTTGCTCCAACGTGTACGTACCCTAATAAGAATAGCAAAAGAACGAGAAAGAAGAATGGAAAAAAATATGGTAAAGAAATAAGAAAAAGAGGACAGAATAGAGAGAGAAATGAAAAATAAATGGAGTAAATGAGAAGAGGAAGAGGGAAGAGAAAGAGGAGAGAGGAAATTAGAGTGGAAGAAAGACGAAAAGAGAAAAAAGGGAGGAACATAATTGAGTTTTTTAAAAAAAACATAGTCCAAAAATGAAAATTTGAGATATTAAGCATGTGGTGCTCTGAGGTGGCTGAATTGTCAGGCCTTCAGACTGTCACGTAGGCGACCCGGGTTCGATTCCCGGTCAGAAATCCATAGTGACACTTGTGATGGACAAGGTAGCAGTTGAGTTTTTTTCCCGGGGTTCTCCCGTTTTTCCCAAAATTAGGCATTTACATAATTCCTTCACCATTTCTCCATTTCATTATCATTCCGTAGTGTTCTCCGAACGCCGGCCGGCGACGCATGGAGGGGATAAGGACGAGTGGGGTTGCCTGCTCGAAACCTGGACCAGAGAACCTTAGTGTGGTCGGCCGGTGTGGGTTTGGGAATGCCTCACCAGAGGGCTAGCGCAATAGATCTAAACAAGATGCTGGATCATGGTGCCCCCATCCGTTAAATTCAATTCAATTCAAGCAAATGGTGAACGTGTTGTAGCGGCCATCTACTGAATTAGTTGTTAAGGGAAAAACGCCATAGATCTATGTTATAGCAGTGGAAATTTTTAGTGGTTTTCATAAAACAACCATAGTTCAAAGACTTTTTTTTTTTTTTTGTAAAACAGTCATTGTCCACCCAGGACGATGGTAGCATTTACATATATTCCATTCATATCATATTCAAACATTTATATTCATATAATTTTAAATTGTAGTAGATTGGCAATACTGCTTCTTACGTACGCGGCAAAAGTAATCTCAGTGAAAAATATTTTCGCACTTGAATTCTTGTACAGTATTACACTTGTTTTTTTTTAAGATGGGACATGACAGTTAAGTGGCCGAGCTTGGAACTACAGTGCCATGTTGCCAATATGGACTACCATGCTGCCAGCTGATGGAAGGTAGCAATTGTCGTTAAGATGGCTGACATTAAAACATTCATTGACAATTGACGCGAAGGTAAGAAAACAATACAGAAATCGACAGAGAATCAAAGACGAAACGTTTCAATGCTGACATGGTAAGCACAATAAATGTCGCCAAGAGAACTATTAAGCACTCGCTACGTGCGAACTGGAAATTTGGCAACTCAACCGTTGTTACCATAGCAACAGACCTACCACGCTATGTGACATTCAGTTGTTTTTCCGATCGCAACGCTCCTGTCATGTCCCATCTTTCAAAAAAACAAGTATAGTTGTGGTGTCATCTTTAGGTACAGAAGTAACCCCATGGAAGCAACATAAGCAACGAAGGGATAAGAATCAGGATATAATAAAGAAAAAGAAGATTAAAGAAGAGGCCACAACAGAGTATTTTTCTTAAAATAACCACTGTCCACAGTTGACTGCATTTTGCATTTACATTTACTCTATGTAGCCTATTTCTATGAGGCAATTTAAGTTATAAATGTATTCAGTTTCCCAAATTTTCTACAGCGTATGGATAATTATACAGTATGGAAACTTCGCGTATGTACCTTTGATGCAGCAGGACTGATTTCAATGACCTTCAAACCAGTTTGAGCTTGAGATTCTGCTTTCTCCCAGGAGTTTGCACTGACATCACACCAGCTAGCAGTCGATACAGCAGAAATATAACGCATACAATTAATACACCTAGGTATATCACGTACTCAAATAAAATAAATTGGACCGATGAAATAATAAATCCGTCATTAACTGTAATGTTTAGACTCTAGACTTACTTTATAATGAGAATTGAGACGTTGACCCCAACAACAATTAAAATATGTAATGATTTGATAGCGCTGAAAATGGAAAAACAAAACTCCTATGAGAAGTAAAACCATATACCTATATTATATTATATACAAATATTAACTGAATTTGATACATAATTTTATAATCTATTATATTACTTTATAATATTTATTGATTTGTCTAATGGCTAGTGCATGATATTTACTATCATTGACTGAGGGAAAAACAAGAAAGTGGTGAACGAAACTATGGATTAAGTAATTAAAAACATTCGGGCTCTGGCTTCCCAGTAACGGTCGACTTCCTTGGAGGATTTCAGAGCAGGACATTTTGCAAGATGTTGTCTATCAATGTCTTCCTGTTGATGGCACAAAATGCAGATGCTGATGGAAGGATGCCAAGACGATTGAGGTATTTACCCAGGATGTCATGTTCAGTGTTAAGACGAAAGCTTGCAACTGCTAGGAGGTATATTCTTCAGTAATTTCCTACGTTGTTGCGAAATGTTTATTACTTTATAATATAATTTATTATATATAAAATATAAAAAAAATTATTACAACTAGTTTGTCACTGAGAAATAAGGAAAAGCTGTTAACTTTAATTTATTTGAAGCAAAGCATTACTGGATTATGCAATAAGGTAGACGATGTTTGGATCCTTTGTCTCAACTCTATACTCAACTATATCTTAGCGTGTGCTCGATTACACTAACCTCTACCGCTTGAAAGTGGAACTAAACGCCGACGCACAGAGAAACAAAACAGGAAAATTAGCTGAGTGCCCATTCTATATAATCCCTATTCGCTGGTTTCTACAATACCTTAAGAAATGGCATAATTCAATTTAAATCCTGTCCAAATTCAACGTCGCAAATCTCTAGCGCAATAATTAACAATAGATCCCTATTAGAAACAACAACAACCAAATTTCTTGGCTTAAAAATCGATAATGTGTTAAATTGGAAAAATCATATTAAAGAAATTACCCCCAAACTAAATTCAGCTTGTTTTGCTATTAGATCTATGCAAAAGATAGTAAATATCAATACCTTAAAAACAATATAGTTTGCATACTTCCACTCGGTAACGAGATTTGGAATAATATTCTAGGGAAATTCTACAGATAGTAACAATATATTTCTATTACAAAAAAGAGTAATTAGAATAATACATAGTAGGTGCCAAATCTAGGGAATCGTGTAGGACTATTTTCAAAAAACTACAAATAATGCCCATGGCTTGTCAGTATATCTTTTCATTAATAGTCTTCCTCGTATGTAATCGTGAAAACTTTGTAACTAATTCAACAGTTCATAGCATAAATATACGTCAAAAAATGACTTTCATACTCCATCGGCAAGTCTATCGTGCTATCAAAAAGGAGTGCGTTATATGGCAGTAAAAATTTTTAATAGCCTCCCTATCGATATAAAAAATGAAACTCAAAACATAAAATTATTTAGGGCCAAATTAAAGCAGTACCTAATTTCTCACGCCTTCTATTCTGTAGGTGAATTCATGACATTCAATAACACTTCATGAAATTGATACTAAAACTATATGTTGTACTAGTAGAGTATATTGTAAATCTCGTCTGTATATAATTCATCTAGACTGTGACTATAAATTAAGATTTTATAATAGTATTAAGTTTTTTGACTTGTTCCATATTCTAGCTGTAAGCATGTATGAATACTATGGAATGTTAATAAATACAATACAATACAATACAAATAATGAATTTCATACTTGAATTGTCAACAACATCCATGCCAGATAGTTTTTTGTTTCCCCTGAAAATTTATGTTTTTGAACTAAGGTTGTTTTTTTCAATAAATCCTTCAATTACTTCGTAAAATCAGTGTAACACATGCCATTACAAAAAGAAGAAGTTAAAGAAATGATCACATTTTTCTGTAAATATTCGACTTTTCTACAAAGCAGCAAATGTACTCTCAGAGATCCTTTCTTACCACAAATTATTGATAAGCCAGACAATAGCCTATCACAGGACCATCCTCGGTCGTTCATTGTGAAGGGGTTATCTGCTTTACTCAGGCCGGCAATCAATACACTTTGCCTCACGAGCGAATACCCATAGTGGAAATTTGTTCCGATTGAACGGTTTGCTTTCACAATTCTGTTAGTTGCTCTGGCAAGCAAGTTATATAGTTAGATTCTAATTATAAACTACCGATATGTTCTAATATTGGTATACCGATTTTAGCATACTGTGAAGACAATAGAAGCGATCACAATGAACGTATGGCTATATCAGGAAGTATATATTATATCGCCGATGATCTTCCTGTTATCGACCAGATCGTGCGACGAACAAGTTTTGAAATTGGATTTCAATGACTTTTAGTCTATAGGCTATTAATCAAATAAAGCCTAATCTGTCAGATGATGTAGGTATACGAAATAAGGTTTCCAAAAATTCGAAATTAGGTAGAAATCTTAAGACTTTTTTCAAATATATTTTAACGAAACAAATGACTTGCAAGATACGAACCATTCAGAGCAGAAGTGGTGTAAGTCAAAATTGGGTAATGAGGTTTAAAGTAAAAATTCTGTAAAATAGAGCGCAAAGTAGCAATTAATATGTTCTTCGTGCTATCCATTGACTACTAATAAGTTAATTTAAACAAATTCAATATTAATTGCTACTTTGCGCTGTATATTATTTATTTATTATACTCAAATTTTACAGAGAACCCTATTTTACCTGAGATAGGTATGTTAGGGTTATAAATACATAATAACAATAATAATAATAATAATAATAATAATAATATGATATTGATTAATGAAGTCTCCTATTTAATTAATCTTACGTTTCAATTATAAAATTAATACAATTTTACAAATCTATAAATTCAGCAAATCTCTACAAAGTTTTATAATTTATACACATGAATGAATGAAATGCAATGAGATGAAATTAAATACTAAAATACAATCTTATATTTCAATTAACAAGTTTCATTAAATGTATACTATATTATAACCTAAGCAAATAACTAATCCTAATATACACTAGAATGTAGTTTAAATTTCTGTGGGTTGATATCTCTGAAGACGTTACACAGTTTTCCGTTAAACAATGTTGTTACAAGCAGTTTCTAAATTTTATACAACACATTTATCGTGAATCTATTTTAAATTATTATCCTAATTTATTTCTATCAACTGTTAATTTAAATATTTATAGCAAAATATATAAAAACTATAGAAAGAAAGTAATAATAATTCAGTGGATATATACAAATTTTATCATGTGTTTAGATTACAACTTTTGTGAACGTAATTTACATATCTCATAAAATCTTGATAACAGCATTTATTTCGGAACACTTGTATTGGTGGGGAGTACTTGGTGTCGCACCTGTCTAATCGACAAACTAGTTCAAGACGTTGCAGTGCGCTGTATATTACGGAATGTTTACATTAACCCTCATTATCCATTTTTGACTTACACCACTTCTACTCTCAACGGCTCATATTTTAACTCCCTCACAGATGGATAATACTTTTCAAGAAGTAAAAGCGATCGGTTTGGAAGTAAATCCCGAAAAGACAAAGTATATGATTCTGTCTCGTGACCAGAATATTGTACGAAATGGAAATATAAAAATTGGAGATTTATCCTTCGAAGGGGTGGAAAAATTAAAATATCTTGGAGCAACAGTAACAAATATAAATGACACTCGGGAGGAAATTAAACGCAGAATAAATATGGGAAATGCGTGTTATTATTCGGTTGAGAAGCTTTTATCATCTAGTCTGCTGTCAAAAAATCTGAAAGCTAGAATTTATAAAACAGTTATATTACCGGTTGTTCTGTATGGTTGTGAAACTTGGACTCTTACTCTGAGAGAGGAACAGAGATTAAGGGTGTTTGAGAATAAGGTACTTAGGAAAATATTTGGGGCTAAGCGGGATGAAGTTACAGGAGAATGGAGAAAGTTACACAACGCAGAACTGCACGCATTGCATTCTTCACCTGACATAATTAGGAACATTAAATCCAGATGTTTGAGATGGGCAGGGCATGTAGCACTTATGGGCGAATCCAGAAATGCATATAGAGTGTTAGTTGGGAGGCCGAAGTGAAAAAGACCTTTGGGGAGGCCGAGACGTAAATGGGAGGATAATATTAAAATGGATTTGAGGGAGATGGGATATGATGATAGAGACTGGATTAACCTTGCACAGGATAGGGACCGATGGCGGGCTTATGTGAGGGCGGCAATGAACCTTCGGGTTCCTTAAAAGCCATTTGTAAGTAAGTAAGTAAAAGGAATATCACCAGAGATAAACCAAGATAACTTACAATAATTTAAAACATACTATGATATTGAGAGATCAAAAGAACTTAAAAGTAATTCAATGATATTACAAAATGTGCGTATAATTTTCTAAATTGCAACAAAGTTGAAACGTGCGTTACGCGAATATTTTTCATCAATGTATACAGTAGAACCCCGATTTTCCGTCACCCTATTAACCGATTGATGGATTATCCGACCGTCTTTCTCTCTATCGCTCTTTTTTATTTTTGCTGCAAAAAGATACGAAGTCCTGTACATCATGTTAGTACTAATTTTTTATGGACTGTTTTTTATAAACCTTTACCCTTGCACAGTGGTCTACTCTCTACGAGTAACTTCTTTGCAAAATGTCTTCCACAGGTGTCAAAAGTAAACGTGTTGTGCTACGAAAAGAAGTGCAAGTAATTGAGTGATTTGGGAAAAGAGAAACTATGGTTCATCTCGCATCAGAATACGAGATAAGAATTACAACTGTGCGCAATTTAATGAAAATAAATGTAAAGTGTATAAAGTATGTAAATCTACAACATGAGACCTCTACTATTCCTATCTATTCACAGACAGGCATCATAAGGAGCTTCCTTGACCATTAAAAACCCGTAATTGAAAATCAGACTTAAATTAGTTAACTTCTGATCCACTATCTAACTCGTTAAAACAAAAAACCACGGAGGAAATTACGAAACTCTATTGTGCACTTAATTTATGAAAACCTTTTATGATATGGATTATGCGATTTTTTCGATTAACCGTTTACTCTACCTCCTTCATTACCACGGATAATAGAGGTTCTACTGCAGTCGTGGCGAAAAGGCCACGGTGCGCCGAGCCACTGTGTAAGCTGCAACGCGCATAGCACCTATGGAGGGAGGCAAACAACCCAAGGGGAAGTTAATGTTTAGGACGTGTAACGAAGAAAGAAATGAACAAGAAAACATAGGACACATTATCACAACCTAAAATTAACTGTCTTCAGAATGTCTCTGCGACAAAGTTTCAAAATCAGGAATTATGTCACTTACTGCCAATCGTAGTTGATCACGAAGGTATTTGTCTGTCAGTCGTGATCTATATTTGATTTTTACTATTTTCATTGTTGAAAATAATTTTTCACAAACGTAAGTTACAGCGAACATGGCTTCAACAGAGCAAGCGAAAGAACGAAGCTTCAAATATTTATTTTTTTCCAAAGATTTGAAAAGTTCAATATCTGTCAAGTCCTTACATCTAGCTTTCATTTAACGTCACATTGTAAATCTGTGAGTTTAAATTGAAAATCTAACCGCATTATTCGTACATCTGCTGTAAAAGAATCGACGTACAGAGATAATAATAATAATAATAATAATAATAATAATAATAATAATAATAATAATAATAATAATAATAATAATAATAATAGTAATAATAATAATAATAATAATAATAGTAATAATAATAATAATAATAATAATAATAATAATAATAATAATAATAACACTTAATCTTTTAATGTTTCACCAGTAACATGTAGTAACTTATAATGCCGTTTTATGTTATACAACCGTTTTCCTAGTAATATTTGCGAACAAATCATACATTTAATATTTTCATCATATTGTAAGCAAAAGAATGCATCCTCCCATCCTACTTGAAAATTTCGTTTTTTATAGAGGTTTCGAGAGAGATATTGCGACGATACGCCACTCGCAGGTCCGAGACAAATACAAATGGAACGGAGTTTGACTCCAGTGAGTGATAGGGTGGGGGTTGTAGGTAGGAAGCGAGAGAAAAGCACTGCGAGCCACAATGTGCTCGTGAGTCGCATTTTCGCCGCGGCTGTTCTACTGTATGTGTGAATGCATCGTATCTCACATAAGTTATGCAACAAAATTGTTACAGAAATAGACTGTCAGTCTATCGTCGTGCATTACAGGCGCTATGTTCGGTTCAAGTTTGTCGACTATGGCGAAGTTCGATATTCGTCGATGATCGCTCAGCAGAACGAGGCCTGTAGTGTTTGTTCCACCTTGTTATACAAATATTAAGATTTTAACACATGTCTTGCGATTAGTTTTTGATATGAAATAAAACGAAGTTTGTGAAGTCTTGGCTACCTCTGTCATGTTCGAATACTGCAGGACACTTACAGTTTCCTTCAAGATGTGAGATTATCAGCCATCCATTACACCTCGAACCAGTAGCAGCCGGTGATCGAAATCCTCGGTGAGGCCAGATGCCAGATTATTACTATTAATAAATAGTACATTATGCAACGAGTCTATAATGAAGGTAATTAAGAAGCGAGTATGGATATTTATGAAACGAGAGCAAGCGAGTTTCATAATTTTCATACGAGCTTCTTAATTACCATTATAGGCGAGTTTCATACGACTTTTTATGCTCGACCATATTTCTAACTTGATATTATTAATTTTCTTTGTATCTGACCTTGACGAATGTCCCGTATGTTGTGAGATGTGCGCAGACGCGAAAGTATTGATTTTTTCCGAGGAACAGATGTTCACATTGACCTTGCTAGGCCATAAGAACCTACAGAGATAACATTGAAATTAAATTAGACATTGAAAAACGAGATGACGAATTTATTTGAATATTATTTACAATTAACGCTAATTATTATAGTAACAGAACATAACCTTCTGCGATAGTATTGGATTTCCAGCCTCCGTGACTTTTCGCTAGTTCTCTTTCGATTACATATCCGAGAATAATCGATACTTGCGGTTTTATAACGATAGAAAGCTGACCTGTCATTGGCTGAACAGTTGTAACCTGAGTCGTCATTGGCTGAAAGACCTGACCTTTAATGAGTAGGTGTACTTTAATGACATGCATTAAAGGTCTGCTACCAGGTGTATAATTACTACATTTTGGCATGGTCGAGCATAAAAATAATAATTTCACTCACCAAATAAGCTGTTATGCTGTGAGTTTCAGTGTGATGAAGCAACCCATATCATGTGTTGAAATTCCCCTTTCTTTCTTTTCTTTTAATTTTTTTCCCTTGACAGCAACAATGAAGGCCAACAGAGAAGTTTATTTTGCACCACATTACCACATAACCATTTATGTTGCCCATACTAAGATGCAATAGAAACTCGCGTTTTAAGATTATGTCAGAAAAATTGTCAGCGATGTCGTAGGTATCTCGGTAGGCTTTCTCTTTATTTAAAACTTCCTTTCTTTCAATATTATTTCTTCTTGGCAAAGGACACTCTAACAATGAATTAACAATACCAGCATTATTTCTTGCATTTCTTTCTGTTTATATTTTCCCGAAATACATAACAACATTGGCCCAGATTCACTACTATACTACAAAGTACAATAGTACAACACCCTCGCTTAAGTTATAAACTAAGACATATGGGGAGAGAACAGTGTGGGTCTCTGCCAGGCAAAGAGCTGGAATTTTTGTTATTTATGGCCTATTTAGAAAGACAAGTCACCATTGCTATTCCCACCCCACTCTAGCCTTGAGGCCGGCCCATGGATGGGAGGAATGAAACCTGACCACGCCACGAGGTCAGGCGAATTGTGCCTCAGCTACAACGTTTTAAGCGCAACCTCAAAGCCCGCGAATACACACAAAATGCAGAAGCCAGACCCGGCACGAGCGATCCTGGTCTCAGGAACAAATTTTACTGCAAAACAGGTATATATACATCACAAAGTTTTCAAATTCTTCTACAGCGATATATGCTTCATTCAAATAACTAATACATTATATCAAAGCACAAAATTTGATTTCAGTTAAGCCAAGTGACTGAGGCCCGGTCTTACTTGTCTCAGTCAATCAGTCGCCACTGGCTCGAACTTATATCAAGGAACAATTCCTGAATATTGCTTTATAATTTTTTTTAAATGTATAAGTTTTTTTCAAACATTTGGTTTCACAAAAATATTTTGTAACAAAACCACATTTGAGACTGCGGTGATTCATACAAATTTTAAGACACAATTTGCATTCAGAAATTTAGTCTATATAAACTACATACTGTATGAATAAATAAAAATATAAATAAATAAATAAATAAATAAATAAATAAATAAATAAATAAATAAATAAATAAATAAATAAATAAATAAATAAATAAATAAATAAATAAATAAATAAATAAATAAATAAATAAATAAGTATATAGATAGACAGACAAACAAACAAACAAACAAATGAATGAATGAATAAATGAACGAATGAATAAATAAATAAATAAATAAATTATTGAATAAATAAGTAGTACAGTAAATAATTAAATAATAAATATATAAATAAATAAAATTGTATTTTATTTGGTATTCTATTTTCTTTCTAGCACCCAACAATTTTGAGGTTTAAGTAAAACCTTATAGCAAATTTTCTTAAATACATATTTAAGATCTACAAAAATATCATGCATATATTACAAAACTTGAAGGAGTGGCATTTTAGTAAAGCAAAATATAAGAAAAAGGCAAATGAAAAAGATTGAGTTTAATAGTTTAAAGGCTACCCAGAGAGTGTAATCTTTTAATTAAATGTAGGCCGAAACAGCTGATTGAAGGAGGAAATTTGTGAAGAGATTATCTGAACCATATACTGAATAATTTTTATGTTAAAGAACGAAAAATAGTTATTTCAACAACATTTACAAAATTTACCTCAAAGTGTCATTAAGGAACGCGGTATAGTTTCATGGTTCACTGACTTTAAAGATTCGTTACCTAGCAATAGGAAAACTTATTTATTTGTTTGTCTGCTTGCAATCCAGCATTAGCCTGGAAACGTTAGTCATATTTTCGCCGAAATGTCTATTGACGCATTCATTTGTTTATTCTTACCGTTGCTTCTCGTACTGGAAGTAGTTTCACTTGTTCATGCTGTCGGCATATTCAGTGAAATCGTATTTCGAGAAACATTATCTCCAGACTGGCAATGTGCCAGCACACGAAATTCACCTTTTAGGTAAAGAAGGGTATTTCCATCCCTCCCGGGGATCAATATTCCGCATGATCACAACGCTTTGTGTATATTTCGCCTGAAAAAAATGAAGCACGCGTCACAAATTGCGTGCATGTCCTCGATGTCCAGATTCTGTCCAACTAACTCATGGAAACGACGTTGAAAAAATTGTTGCCATGGAGATGATACTCTTTCTCAATATAGTTCAAAAGTTTCATAATATTTCACTTCTTGTATCAAGTTACTGTTGATATTTCTGCCTACAATTTATTTTTCTAAACTGTAATTTAAATGAAATCACTCACTTACACCCAAGTAAGGAGATAAATTTTATTCTTCTGTAAAACATACAAAATCCAACAAATCACAGAAACCTACAGAATAGGCCTAGTAATATACGTTACAAGACCGGTATTTTGACGTTTTCATGATCGAGGAAAAGATTGAAAAAGCGAAACGTAGTTGAGCTTTTTTAATTTCCGAGAACATGAAAACAAACATACCGCTCGTGTATCGTACATTATTTTGTGCGAAGATCGTTTATTACGTACCTGAAAGACGAATTTCTAATTAGTTGCAATGAAATCTCCATGTTGGTATCTTTCTTCAATATTGTTGCTATAAAATGTTTTCTGTGTTTACTATACTCCAGCAGGCCGTGATATACGTCTGTCTTTTTCCCCCCAGTCTATAAATGCGAACTTAAAACAAACGGTAAGGTTATGTAATGATTTATTTTTCATTTTAATATTTTAACAATATTATTTATATAACATATTGCAGTAATAACATCGGCATCTGGAATCTCGTTGATTTTTTCACGGCTTCCTTAATGTTACTTGTATCAGGAACGCAATAAGTTTCGTGGAGTAGTAGACTTTGCTTAATTTTTGCAAATATTTAAAAACAATAATTAACATTACAATTTAGGTGAAATTGCAGTGGTAAGTTTCCAATTTATAATTATTACTATGTTAAACGTCTCTAAAAATAATATGTTAAAAGCCTAAAGCAATAAAATGAATGTCGCGCTTAAGCGGTAAAAAGAGGGAAATTGTTATGTGTGTTACGTTGGGAATACTGAATGTGGTATTTCACACTTACCGCATATTGGTTCTGTGCGGAAAACAAGCAAATACGCACGATCTCGCACAAAAGTAGGCCTATATTCTATTATCCATGTGCTAAAAAGGATAAATGTTCATCTCCCCTCTTGCTTAAAAAAGTCCCTTGTGCAGACACTTGTATTTCCTTATTTTGACTATGCTGACATTTTACTGACTGACCTCTCCAGCGACAACAAAACGAAACTTTAACGTGCTCATAATTTGTGTGTACGTTTTGTAAGCAATGTTCGTAAATATGATCATATTACCCCATCCCTGGATAGGTTGGCTTAAACTAGATAAGAAAAGAAATTTACATTCACTCCTCTTTCTCTTCGAAATCTTGAACTCTTCTATTCCTTCGTACCTGTCGTCTCGCTTCACTTACCTTTCTTCCCACCATAATCTGAACACACGCTCTCGTCATGAAACAATAGGGCCTACTAACAATACCATCCCATCGCACCTCCTCATACTCATCCTCTTTCACAATAGCCCTGCCAAGACTCTGGAATTCGCTACCTGCTAGCATCAGGGACTGTCGAAATAAAATTGAATTCAAACGCAAACTTACTAAGTACTTGGTCAGTAATCGATTTCTTGTAAATAGTTTCCTTAATCTATCAAAAAATATTTCAATATCCAGTAATTTCATCACTATACAATTTTGTTATTCTAGGTTTAATTTGTAATTCAGTAAATATAAAATATTCTTTGTTTTTCTATGATAAATTATCTAGCTTTAATTAGTCAGGTAATCATTTCGTAGGCTTCTTTGATTTTTATTGTAATTGTAATTGTAAATTTAATACTAATTGTAATTTTATTTGTAATTGTAATTGTAAATTTAATACTAATTGTAATTTTATTCTTCATATTATAATTGGAATCTCCTGGTAGAGGGGCAGAGAAGGCTTGACGGCCTTATCGCTACCAGGTTAAATAAAAAAATACTACTACTACTACTACTACTACTACTACTACTACTACTACTACTATTACTACTACTACTACTACTACTACTACTACGAAATATTTCCTCTTAACGTTGACTAATGTTACTATTCGAGGGTCCCTATTCAAAATGAAACGGACAGATTTCCGCTAACATGATGTAACTACGTAATACCTATGATGTATTTATAGGGAGATGTATGTGAATGAAAGAATAAAGACTGATCTATCAAAAAATGATGTTTATTTTATTCCAAAATTAAAATTGGACATTATTTGAACGACAGCAC
Source organism: Periplaneta americana (assembly GCF_040183065.1). Taxonomy (NCBI): domain Eukaryota; kingdom Metazoa; phylum Arthropoda; class Insecta; order Blattodea; family Blattidae; genus Periplaneta; species Periplaneta americana. The sequence continues at coordinate 45,674,270 of NC_091121.1, forward strand.
AAAAATATGTAGTCTACTAGGTTTCCTAATTTCACAGACTTCTAACCGCTTGCTACAGATGAACCAGTACTGGGCAAATGAACGCAATTCTTGCTCACGAAACACTACTGCACAACTCTCCAATGCAAAACAGCTGTGCAAATTTATAATCTAAATATTTTAGAATAATTAACTAAAAGTATTCGCAAAAAATATCTCATTTTCTAGTTGGGCAAGATATTAACCATTATTAACACATCAATTTTAAAGAATAATTTCTTAAAATGGTAAATGCTTATATAAATTCATTAAACAACTGAGTGTGCACAAAACTTAAAGATTTTATTTATTTGAACAAGTCTGATCTATTCTAATAATATGAGACAAATATACATCTAAATTATCTGCTACATCCTAAATATATACAATATAATCTACATACTTGTAAATATCTAAATAACTACAATACAATCACTAAAGGAATTGTCAATTTCTGTTCTCTAATCAAATATTTTAAATCAATCAAGTATCGTAATTAACCCTTAAATTCACAAAATATTCTATAGGATTGAACAGATTAAAGGGCTATATGCTATAATTTTAATAGAATAGAAAAAAAAATTGGTAGAAAAATTAAATTTAACCAAAATTTCACAGTACTATAATATTGTACAACATATAAAATATGGACATTGCGATAGTGTGTTTTCTTTACAGTCCGACACGGTTTAATAAACTAGTGTGAGAAATGGAGTTTTGCCAATTTAAGGGTTAAGAAAATTAATGAATTCAGTTGCTTTACGAAATTTTTTTAGCCTTTTCATTTCAACATTTTTTTTTTCAATATTTGGAACAATGGATCTCGCCATGTTCAATCTCAAGGTACTATCATACTGCAGTCAAATGTATGAATACACCTCTGACCACGTGACAGAGCCAAAACTGAGTTCTCAGCTGTCTCTAATTCTGCAGTGCTTGGGAAAAGTGACATAAGTCAGTTTCCACAAACCTTTTTTGATAATTTATTGACAACTTACACTGGTTTATATCGATTTGATTTTTTTCTGTATGAACTATTGTAATGGCAGAAATACTTATGCAATTTTTTCCAAGCGAGCAGATGTTCCGTAAGTTGTCAATAAATGATTTATTTATCAAAAAAGGTTTGTGGAAACTGACTTATGTCACTTTAACCGAGCACTGCAGAATTAGTGTCTATACCACACACTGCTTTTATTTGCTTCAGATACTGGCCCTGTAGTAAACAGTAAAAGATGTATCGGACATATTGCGAGTAAAATACGTTAATAAATTCGATCCGTTTTGAACATAGACTCTGTGGCATTTAAGAACTCTCTACCATCATCTCGTCTCATAGCGAGCAGCTTCTAATTGCGCTCCCTGGAAAAAGATTCTGTCGGTAAAGATATGCGCAAAACTAGAGAAACGGCGAGTTATTTGATAGTTAAAGAAACAAGGAAGTACAAACAAAGACGTGTGAAGTGTAATAAGTGAACTAGAGGAGAAATCTGACTGAGTCTATTTTTTTTTATTTAAATTCAAATATACAGAATAAAGAAATATAATTACAAAACAAACAAAGAGAAATACAAATAAAATAATGCAAGCAATATAAAAAGAAGATACAGTAGTATTAACAAAATTTGAGACCGAATGAGCAGCGCTCGTGCTCGGTCGCAGTTCAGATATAATATTAAAATAAATAATAATAATAATAATAATAATAATAATAATAATAATAATAATAATATAAATAAATAAGTAAAATAAAATAGGAACTAAAATATAATTACAGCGGCAATGGAATTATATAATATAATATTAACTCTAGAGAAGAATAATATCGCACGTGAAAAGTAGGACTAATATATATTTCAAAATTATAGAATACAAATATAATATAGGTTGATTAATTCATACACATAGGCTATAAATTTATTTAATCAAATTGAAGATATTAACACGTTTCTAATTTTCTAGTTATATGTTAGTGGGTTACATATTAGAAGTTCTGGGTGTAATTTAGTTAAAGCATTGTACAACCGAGGGCCAAAATTTATGCTATGCTTTAGACCAGCAAATGTGAGACATTTAGGTTCTACTAATTTTGAATTAATATTTCGTCTTGTGTCATAATTGTGTGTCTGTAATACAAACTTATTACGATTTTTATGATAAAATTTTAACAGCGTATACTTATAAATTTGTTCAATATTAAATACATTAAATTCAGAATAAATTAATTTAGTTGGATAATCGAAATGTTTTTTCAAACAAATTTTAATTATTCGTTTTTGTAGTAAATTTAACGGACTAAGATTAATTTTTGTACTTCCACCCCACTGAGGTATTAGATTCGGTAAAAATGTGAGGATTAGATCAATTAGTGTAACTGAAGTGGAACGGAGAATAAGATAGAGGAATAAGAAGTGAAGTGTTAATGAGAATATGAATAGAATAAAACAGTGAGATGAAAAGCAATAAAGGTAGTGAGGCTAATAAGAGTTAAAATAGTAAGTAAATAATATTTAGGGTTTCATGTAATTGAGAGAGGAAGAATATGGGAAGTTGAAGAGGTAGAAAGTGAGTGCAAGTAGTGAGAGTGAATCGTAAAAGTTATCCAATAAAGTGAAAAAGTTATAAGTGAATTGAAAAAGTAATAGCAAGGAAGTATTGCAAACATTAGAACATTGAACAATAAATTAGACAAATAATATAATACGGTAATGTAGATGAGAAAGTAGAAAAATTAGTCAGAGATAAAAAGGTTTTACATAAACAGAAAATTATGAATAACAGTAATGAAAGATGACAATGATAGTAGTACAGATGTATGAGTAGATTGTAGCGAGGATGTTTATAAACAAGAGTAAGGTGGACAGTATTGCATAGCATTCGGGAATGGGATTGAGGGAAGATGAAGAAGGTAAAGAGTTGAAAATGCTGTACATCAGAAAGGATAAAGGAAGAAAATAGACTGAAATACGGTTTAACTTTATGTAATTGGAAGATATGGGGAGATATAGATGATAGGAGAAATATAATAGGACATGTGATTAAATGTAATCAAGTGTAGTGGTGGACCGTTTGTAGAAATGTGAGGGAAACCACTGCCTGAAAGCCGTATGATGACAATAAATACAGAATGTCCCAAATTGATGTATACACTTTTTGAAATACTATTTCACAGCAAAGAAATTATATAGAAATACGATTTTTGCAGTTTATGATTCAGAAGGCAATGGAAAGCATTGAAACATGTTCGTCTGTTTATAAACAAACATGGCGATGCGATTATCGTTTGATGAAAGTAAATGGATACTGAAATGTTGGTTTATTATATATAATAGATCACAGACACATTACATACAACAATTTTACACAAAGATATATTATTATTTAAATACAATTTCTACGTTTTACCTATTAACATATTTGTTTTGTCTTGCACTAGCTTTCAGTTATTGTGCAAGACTCAACTCATTCTAGAATATTGGTACCATCAGTATTGGTTTACCTTCCTAAGACGTACTTCCCTCTTCACTCTGCAATGTGCAGCTAGCGTATCTAAATCATCTCTAATTCTAGTTTCTTCCATACCTCTTTCCTTACAAAAGTATTTATACAGTTCATACAAGCTCTCTCTCGTAGGTAAGCCTTCATTCCTTAATTTTATTTCATAATATTCTTTTGACGTACCTTCAAAACTATTAAATTTAGAAATAAAAAAGCTAGCCAAATAATTTCTAACTAAGTCAAATATGTTATTATCTGTGAGTCTAGACAAAGCGTACCTTCCAAACTTGAATTTATTAGTCAGCTCAGTAACTGTACTTTCCCTTAATGCTTCCTTCCTTCTATTTTTTAATTTTGCAATCTTCCCCGGTATTTTATTTTCCGTGTATTTGTTTATTATTAAGGGATGTTGACTTTCCTCGTATTTCTCCATACATCTACACTTGTTACTTTCTTCCATGCATAATTTTACATCTATAACAAGAAAAAGAAAGAACCATATATACACATACACATACACATACACTACAATTGTTTCACTATTTATTTATATATTTCTTAATTACTTTCGTTCACATCTATTTCCTTTATTCTATCCATTCTAATTTTTTTAACCAAAAAAAGATATAAACCTAATTGCTTTTGCAATTTTATGTTATTAATGTTCATGAGCTTTTTTATAGCTATTTCTTTATTTATTTGAAGGAATTTTTCTTTTATAAATTTCTTACGTATATCTTCAGTATTTTGACACTCAAGAACAATGTGAATGTCATCTTCTCTCCTTCCACACAATGGGCATGTGCCTTACTGAAATGTTATTGAAAAGTGGAGAATGTTGTTAAGGGTTGAATTTGGAACACAACCACCAACAAGGTTAACTATCATAAGAATCTGAGATAAGTTTGAAGTCTACATAACGGTGCAAGATGTGTTGAAAGGGCGGTGCGGAAGAAAGAGAAGTTCCACCGATAACGAGAGTGTTGATGCAGTCGTGCAGGCTTTTGTACAATCCCCAAAGAAGTCAGTGAGGCAATGTTCTCGTGACATTGGTATCAGCAAATTCAGTGTTCATCGAATTTTGCGAGCTCAAAAATGGAAGCTTTACATCCCGAGACTTGACTACCAAAGACGGATAGGACGAAGAGGAAGTGCTGCGGAGTTCCCGCTTCGATCTCCGGATTTAACCCCTCGAGACTTGTACATATGGGGAGCTCTAAAGGACACAGTGTACGCCACAAAACTACAAAAACTGGAGGAACTGAGAGTTCAGATTGAACAGGTCTGTAATTATATTCCATTAGCAACAATCCAGTTGGTATGTCGCTCTGTTGTACGTCGTTGTTGGGAGTGTACTGTGGCGGAAGGGGCTTTTTTGAACATGTAGGGGCTTAAGGAATACAAAACCGCAAAAATCGTATTTCTGTCTCATCTCGTTACTGAGAAATAGTGTTTCAAAATGTGTAGGCCTATACAGTACATCAATTTGTGACACTCTGAATATCTAGATGCGGTGGGTATCGTCATGTTCCGGCAGTTTTTCGGGAGATCGCGCTAGGAGGCTGCGGTGCGCAGCGCGCCTGTAGCGTATCGACCAGCGCAGCGCAGCGGCAGTGGGGCAGTCTAGTCTTACGCCGTGACCGGCACGGTGTAGGCGCATTGCTGCACGTGCCCCGTGGTCCGGGACGGACGCCCCGGCGGCCGAGGCGATGGCGTCCCCGGAGGAGGAGTGAGCCAGGTACGTCACACAGATCTGACAGCAACATTCCCAACTTGTCTTCCTGCCGCGTGTTGTTGTGTGCAGTGCCGCCATGGAACGCAACTCGGGGGACGCGAGGCGGAGGGACCGCGAGAGGGTGATGGTGCAGGAGGGCATCGAGCTGTGGAAGCAGAAGAAGAGCGAGCAGTGGACGCACAAGTTGCAGGAGCAGCGAGAGGTAAGCCGGGAGAACTCGCACGCGGTTGGGAATGTCGCCGGGAGACGCGATGCTAAAGCGACGCTGCGTATTGATTCCAGCTGCGGGAGATGCTCGCCAAGTACTCGCCCTGGGGCCGGCCGGGGTGCGGCGCCCCCAACCCCGACGCCATCCGCAAGCGCAAGCTGCACCTGCAAGGACTCTTCGCTGAGGAGGACAAGGTAAACACGTGGCGGCGACGGCACACGACAGTGAAAGAGAAAGAAGAAACTTAACATCAAAGAAAGTGGACCGAAAATGCGTAGTGCAATGTAAAATATGCAAATATAAAAAAAATTGGAGTGAGACAAATGGCCAACGGGCTTGGAGCTCACATAAACACTTTTTCTCAGCATCAATTTTCCTTGCTAAAGACGCGTTTTCGATTACCTTTGAATGTTTCACCTCACGTTTCCCATTAACACTGACAGTTGACAAAAGGAAATATTGTACAGAAAAAAAACACGTATCGTATATTTTTCATTACTTCAGAATATAGGCCTACCGTTCATGGAACTGCTGTGGAACGCAAATGCAGTACATCCTTATTTTAACAAGTGTCTAGGAATAGCACCATCGTAAAACGACCTGCCCACCTGCCCGATCAGAATCTGGGGAAGTACTGCTATCTTAAGGCTAACAATCAGAAAAAAAGAGGACCAACAAAATTAAAAATATTATAAGTAGACCAAACAAAAAGTCACGTAACAAGCTAATAGTAGTCTGAGAAAACTAAATAAACTTAAAGCAAAAACCGGTGGACCCTAAAATCACGTAGGTCAAAGGAAACTAAAGCACCCAGATCAAACTAAATATAACTTGAACAAAAATCGGTTGACTTTAAAATCAAGTAAAGGAACTGAAAGTAGTCTGTGAAGCCAAATCCGATTTAAAGCAAAAAAATGATTAATTTTAAAGTAACGTAAACAAACTAAAGTGATCAGAGAAAACCAAATATAACTTAAGGAACAATTTGGTGGACTCTAAAACCACGTAAACAAACTAACTAGACGAAACTAAATTAACTTGAAATAAAAACCAGTCGATCCTAAAACCACTAAGAGAATAAAGTAGACTAAGACAGAATACTAATTTTAATTTAAAGCAAAAGTTTGTAGATCGTAAAACCGCGTAAACAAATTAAGTAACCAGTCGAAACCAATTTTAACTTGAATAAAAAATCGGTGGATCCTAAAATCACGAAAAACTAAAACAATCAGATAAAACTAAATTTAACTTAAAGAAAATATCGGTGGACAAGTAAACAAACTAAATTAGTAAGAGGAAACCAAATCTAACTTAAATAAATAATCGGTGGACCCTAAAACCACGTAAAGAAACTAAAGTAGTAAGAGGAAACCAAATCTAAATTAAAGAAATAATCGGTGGACCCTAAAACCACGTAAAGAAACTAAAGCAGTAAGAGGAAACCAAATCTAACTTAAAGAAATAATCGGTGGACCCTAAAACCACGTAAAGAAACTAAAGTAGTAAGAGGAAACCAAATCTAACTTAAAGAAATAATCGGTGGACCCTAAAACCACGTAAAGAAACTGAAGTAGTAAGAGGACACCAAATCTAACTTAAAGAAATAATCGGTGGACCCTAAAACCACGTAAAGAAACTAAAGTAGTAAGAGGAAACCAAATCTAACTTAAAGAAATAATCGGTGGACCCTAAAACCACGTAAAGAAACTGAAGTAGTAAGAGGACACCAAATCTAACTTAAAGAAATAATCGGTGGACCCTAAAACCACGTAAAGAAACTAAAGTAGTAAGAGGAAACCAAATATAACTTAAAGAAATAATCGGTGGACCCTAAAACCACGTAAAGAAACTAAAGTAGTAAGAGGAAACCAAATCTAAGTTAAAGAAATAATCGGTGGACCCTAAAACCACGTAAAGAAACTAAAGTAGTAAGAGGAAACCAAATCCAACTTAAAGAAATAATCGGTGGACCTTAAAACCACGTAAAGAAACTAAAGTAGTAAGAGGAAACCAAATCTAACTTAAATAAATAATCGGTGGACCCTAAAACCACGTAAAGAAACTGAAGTAGTAAGAGGAAACCAAATCTAACTTAAAGAAATAATCGGTTGACCCTGAAACCACGTAAAGAAGTAGTAAGAGGAAACCAAATCTAACTTAAAGAAATAATCGGTGGACCCTAAAACCACGCAAAGAAACTGAAGTAGTAAGAGGAAACCAAATCTAACTTAAAGAAATAATCGGTTGACCCTGAAACCACGTAAAGAAGTAGTAAGAGGAGACCAACTCCAACTTAAAGAAATAATCGGTGGACCCTAAAACCACGTAAAGAAACTAAAGTAGTAAGAGGAAACCAAATCTAACTTAAATAAATAATCGGTGGACCCTAAAACCATGTAAAGAAACTGAAGTAGTAAGAGGAAACCAAATATAACTTAAAAAATAATCGGTGCACCCTAAAACCACGTAAAGAAACTAAAGTAGTAAGAGGAAACCAAATCTAACTTAAAGAAATAATCGGTGGACCCTAAAACCACGTAAAAAAACTAAAGAGGAAACCAAATCTAACTTAAAGAAATAATCGGTGGACCCTAAAACCACGTAAAGAAACTAAAGTTGTAAGAAGAAACCAAATCTAACTTAAAGAAATAATCGGTGGACCCTAAAACCACGTAAAGAAACTAAAGTAGTAAGAGGAAACCAAATATAACTTAAAGAAATAATCGGTGGACCCTAAAACCACGCAAAGAAACTAAAGTAGTAAGAGGAAACCAAATTTAACTTAAAGAAAAGATCGGTGGACCCTAAAACCACGTAAAGAAACTAAAGTAGTAGTAGGAGGAAAGCAAATCTAACTTAAAGAAAAGATCGGTGGACCCTAAAACCACGTAAAGAAACTAAAGTAGTAAGAGGAAACCAAATCTAACTTAAAGAAATAATCGGTGGACCCTAAAACCACGTAAAGAAACTAAAGTAGTAAGAGGAAACCAAATATAACTTAAAGAAATAATCGGTGGACCCTAAAACCACGTAAAAAAACTAAAGTAGTAAGAGGAAACCAAATCTAACTTAAAGAAATAATCGGTGGATCCTAAAACCACGTAAAAAAACTGAAGTATTAAGAGGAAACCAAATCTAACTTAAAGAAAAGATCGTGGACTCTAAAGCCACGTAAAGAAACTAAAGTAGTAAGAGGAAACCAAATCTAACTTAAAGAAATAATCGGTGGACCCTAAAACCACGTAAAGAAACTAAAGTAGTAAGAGGAAACCAAATCTAACTTAAATAAATAATCGGTGTACCCTAAAACCACGTACAAAAACTAAAGTAGTAAGAGGAAACCAAATCTAACTTAAAGAAAAGATCGGTGGACCCCTAAAACCACATAAAGAAACTGAAGTAGTAAGAGGAAACCAAATCTAATTTAAAGAAAGATCGGTGGACCCTAAAACCACGTAAAGAAACTAAAGTAGTCAGAGGAAACCAAATCTATCGTAAAGGAAAAATCGGTGGACCCTAAAACCATGTAAAGAAACTAAAGTTGTCAGAGGAAACCAAATATAACTTAAAGAAAAAGTCGGTGGACCCTAAAACCATGTAAAGAAATTAAAGTAGTAAGAGGAAACCAAATCTAACTTAAAGAAATAATCGGTGGACCCTAAAACCACGTAAAGAAACTAAAGTAGTAAGAGGAAACCAAATCTAACTTAAAGAAAAGATCGGTGGACCCTAAAACCACGTAAAGAAACTAAAGTAGTCAAAGGAAACCAAATCTAACTTAGAAAAAATCGGTGGACCCTAAAAGTACGTGAAAACTAAGTTATCAACAGAAAATATAATCTCAGCTGAAGCAAAAAATCACGTGGAAAAGAATTATCACGATCACATGTGGCTAGTTTTGCAGCACTGCAGTACAGAATGTTGTGTAGCTCGCATACTGCTACGTGTGAACAACAGTGCAACTTAGAAAGCAGCGGCTACCGAACCTACAGTTCGCAACTTTGTCATGGTGCGCTCAGCTTTAAACTTCGAAGTGTAACAGAGTTCCCAGCTTTATAGTTGCAGACTTTTTTTTGTGATCTAAAAAGAATACAACGATATCGCATGAAAAGAAATCACAGACTTCGAGGAAAGAAGATGTCTCGCGGTCTCACTCTTACTCCAGCGTGCTTCATTTATTGGTACAGATATTTATTTCGGAAACTATTATCTTGTGCCAACTACCCGCAGTTCTTTGTTTGCAAATGAACCGTGACTAAAGCAGAAAGATTTCTTCAGGCCAGAAAATCAATACTTGTTGCATTCAGTGTGTATAATTCTCACAAAATGTGTTAGTGAGGGACAACGAGCGTGAAATGTGACAATAGAATTATACGTATAAAATTTAAAGATCTAAATATGACAAAATTATACGCAATAATACATATGGAATTGTAATTATGTAGCATAGAGGTAATTATTTTAATAAGATTAAGGTAAGAAAAGCTACAATTTTATGAAGACAGTAAAAGTAAGGGAAATGGATATCATAAACATCCTTATGAGCTATTCCATCTCAAATCGACCGAAATATAGAGAAAATTGACCTTATAATTTCTAAAAACAATAAAACTATTATTGTACGTAGAGAACTGTGATACAATGCTATGTGCAAAGTTTGAGGCATCAGAACTTCATAGTGTTTGAATTAAAAATATTTAAATTTATCGTATTTTCATAAAATTTGCAATTTTAAACTATTGTAGCTCCGAAACCCTCTCACTCAATGATCAAAATCATGGTTTATTTTGATGCTGAGAAATTAAAGTTTATATTGACATATAAACAGATTTTCTTACTTTTTATGGAAATGGAAAAATTTAGATTTTTCCTCCTTTGCCAAGGAAAAAATATTTTAAAAATATATAGTTAGATTCCGCATTGAAAGTACAAATAAACACATATTTTTTACTGATGGCATGTTGATAAGAAAGTATTGAAAATATCAAATAAAGAAAATAAATAGTACGCGCGTGAACTAACCAGCTGACTGTGAGGCGGGAGCTAGCCGAGGTAAGCAAGGCCAGGAGACATAAACACGTGATGTGTCGTCTAGCAGTCATGGCTGTGCTAGCTTTATCACAGGTAAAATGACGCCCAACGCTCGCTTATCTTCAGCTCTCGGCCAGTGCGTGAAGAGGCGTGTGAAAATAATCGTTTTAATACCCTCGAAACTTTTTTCCGTACCACTAAGCAAACAATGCCGAATCCCTCTTAATAATGCAAGGTTTTTTCTCAATATTTTTTTACATTTTTACAAATGGACAAAAAGCCTAAAAGTAAGTAAAATCAGATTATCTGTCTCTCTGTTCAATAAAAATAAGGATTACTTCTTAACATAACCTACCAAATGTCAGCTTCAAAATGAGCTCTCGTTCAATGTTTTGCAGTAAATGGTTCCAGAGTTCTGAGCGCTGAAAGAGGCTTGTTTTTATAAAATACGCTAAATTTGTCCCTCAATAATACGAAAACCGTTTGACTTTCGATAATATATTTTTGAAAATGCACTCTCCTCAGCACCTTATATAAATAGGGAAAAAATTAGAGTATAAAAAATGCGAGGTTTTTTACTGATCGATTTCATATGGAATAGCCCGTATCCTATACAGCAGAAGAGATGGGCAGTCGTCAGAGTCTGTACTCTGTGCAATGCTCAGCGTTACTTCAATGTACAGTGTTCAGAAGATTGCCTAATCTCTAGGCGCTCTTCACGTTTTCTATCTCTGATTAGAATCAGAATTAGCCACGAAATCCCATGAAGGGCAAGGGCCTCCTGACAATGCGGGGTGGCTTGTCAAGCAGTTCCCGGTTAGCCACTCCGGGAATGATGGTCACTTTTGTAATGTCATAGTTGAGGGGTACACTGTTCACTAAACCCCATTTCAGTTTGGTTGATAGGCTTTCCCCTCTACTCACACTCTCTACCATCCGTAAAGGGGAAGCTGCTACTGTCCATCTTACTAACGTTCGACTAATTGACTTTAAACACAATGGCAAAATTTTATTATTGAAAATGTTTACCGGTAATCTAAGATATTTCAAAAGCCTATACTAAGCGTTAATATTTCATTTTATTGCTATTTATATCAACTGGCACATTAATAAGCTACTGAGAGCAGAAGATAAATGTTTTCTTCACCACTAGTTGCTATTCTATAGCATACACAACGGGACAGTCTGCAATGTGTCGCTCCCCCCTGACTTCATAATACAAACTAACATTTCTTAATTTAATTATTAGTTGAAAACATTGTAAGAACGACACTAAAATATACACAAACATGTAATTGTCAAACTTGTGTCACTGTATTTTATATTCACTTATGTACTTTATTTAATATTTTATTTTCTTGCGTGTACAACTTGGGGGGTGCAGGTATAAGAGGTAACAGCTAGCGTTCTTTTACTGACGGACTCTGGGCAAGTAGAAGGGGAAAGAAATGCCTTCGCTTCCTCTCAACTTGTATGAAATGTCGTTTAGTCACTGTTTGGGTTGCAAGTCACTTTGTGATGAGCTTCCATTGTTGTCGGTCTTTCGCTGTTCTTGACCATAGATGGCCGAATCTTGATCTAACTTCGTCCGTCCACCTTGTCTTCTGTCTTTCAACGTTGCGTTTGCCAATCCTTGTGTCCCTCGTCGTAAGTATGTGTGTGTGTCCACCGGCTCGCGTTGAGTCGCATCACGTGTCCTGCCCTGTATCTCTGATAGTGTCCTTCAACATGAGAGAGGTAACCAGACATTACAATTCGTCTTATTTCATATGAAAAACTAATCGCAAGACATGTGTTAAAATCCTTAACCTCTTCAGTCCCGAGACAAATTTAAAGTAAAAAAAAAAATGTTAAAATATTATTTATTGAATAATTGGCAATACAAAGACAAACACTAACTAATCAAAATTTTTATCATGACCTCACTTCATATGTGATATCTTCGGATTCTATGGGGACTTAATTTGGTATCCATCCAGTTTTATTTATTTTACAAAAATGCATACAATTACTTACAAATAATGAAATGAAAGTATCTGTATTCGTGTAGCAACACTACTCTTAGAAATCATGGCAAATATAATACCCTCGTTAAATACATAGCCCTACATTATGTAGAAAATATATTTCCTTCGTGGAAAAAATATGATCTGTAAAGATGCTCTGTACCAGGAACTACACTACCGGTAAAAAAAAACCTGAAGAATAATAACAACAGAATAACAGCAATAACACTATGTGATACACACACGCACGCAGGCACGCACACACACACACATATATGAAGAGTCCACTGCAAGAATGATGGATGTCACTTTCTTGTCGAAAATGAACCAAGACTGTCAATGCATAGCTTAAGACATATAGAATGTACATAGAGAGTTATATGGCATTAACACTGATAGTCATTGTCCAGTAATGATCGGAGTTAAGCTTTGAGCGCTAAGCATTTCAAATTTTCAATTGCTTCTCCTGCAAAATGTATTCCAAATGACATCCATCATTCTTGCAGTGGACTCTTCACATATATATATATATATATATATATATATATATATATAGGACGAACTCCGTCCTAAACCAAAGCCTATACCGTTTCAAGGTACCTAATCCATTTCGACCGTAGTACTCTCCAGGTGCGGGCACAGTGATCAAATCTGATTGGCAGTTTCACATAATTTCTATTCCAGCCATTGATGTATAGGAATTGTTTCTGCCCACAGTTTTTTACTAAACTGTCCATCTATTGGAGTATTATACAATACACGGGTACAGTGATCAAATCTGATTGGCAGTTTCACATAATTTCTATTCCAGCCATTGATGTATATGAATTGTTTCTGCCCACAGTTTTTTACCAAACTGTCCATCTATTGGAGTATTATACAATACACGGGTACAGTGATCAAATCTGATTGGCAGTTTCACATAATTTCTATTCCAGCCATTGATGTATACGAATTGTTTCTGCCCACAGTTTTTTACCAAACTGTCCATCTATTGGAGTATTATGCAATACACGGGCACAGTATCTTTTTTTACCAGTACTTAGAGTCTTCTACTAGTCCCACACCGAATTCAGTCGATGCCATAAAATGGACGGTTTGTCAAACTTCTTTAATAGAGCTAGTTTGTCGTCATTTCTCACCACTTGCTCGTAACTACCCCTACCTTCTTTCTTCATATCAGTGCCACTTTTTAGTGAAGCTTATTATGTTGTAAAGAATATTTTGATTATATGAAAATAATACGATCATGAAATAGAAGTTATCACGTTTATACAATATTATATATTCTACTTATTGCACAAAACTATAGTAATGTGATTTATGCTAGTGACCAAAAGTGTCGCCAATGATACCTCTTAAAAAGTAGTGTTGTACGTGTGTATGAGAACCCAAACAATGTTATTATTATTATTATTATTATTATTATTATTATTATTATTATTATTATTATTATTTGAATAGATAATGTGTAAGAATGTATCAGCAGTTAATATTATTTCATTTAACATATAACAAATCGGCAATTATATTTGCTTTTCTCAGCCATGCTGCTGACTAGAGGAATGATAAATTCAATCAACTGGAAGCATCTAGTGACAAGAAAATAGAAGAAACTCGAATGATAACCAGAAAGCAGATGGTGCAGAATAAGATATCTCAGGCCACGGACCTATTTAAGCGCATAATGAATGACATGAATAAGTTTCTAATCTATCATATATGATACCGAAGAACAGACGAGGTTAAGCGATTAAAACATGAAGGGGTGGGAGTGAAGGGCAGCTAATATGTTATAACAACTTGAAACAAACACGACAGGCCTTCTTCTGCAGAGCGAACATCTTTGAATATCGAACTTCGCCATACTCGACAAACTTGAACCAAACATGGCGTCTATAATGCATGACAATAATCTCTGAAGTAGGTGATCGATAAAAATAGATTACAAAGCTCTTAAAAGCGAACAATCAATGTTGTATATAAACAGAGGTTTTGTGAAACAGTTACAGTATGTTAGTACAATTGATATTAAACGACGCTCAGGGTCTCAGTTAGATCAAATAAATATTGTGTTGGTAAAATTATTATTTATTTTCGGAAGTAGAAAATAATAATAATAATAATAATAATAATAATAATAATAATAATAATAATAATAATAATAATAATAATAATAATAATAACTTTGGAGAAAGCCTTTGATAGAGTTGACAGGAAACTTCTTTGGAATGCTTTAGAGAATAAAGGATTACCGAAACAAATAATAGAAGTGTGAAGAGTGTATATCACAGCACATGCTTATGTATTGATTCGCCAGTGAAGAAGGAACACAAATATGTTTATATAAATCAAGGGGTTAGACAGGGGTGCACTCTTTCACCCGTCCTTTTTAATTTATATGTTGACCAAATCTTATTAGATTGGAAAGATCTCTTAACAGATGAAGGAATAGAAATTAGTAAAAATTATAGATTAAACAATATACTGTTTGCAGATGATATCGTCATGTTAGCAGAGAATGAAGACGACCTCCAGAAGTTGATATATAAATTTCAGAATGTCTCAGAAAAATATAATTGTAAAATATTATTTCAAAAAACAAAAGTGATGGCCTTCTGAGGGAAAAATCCAGTGAGATCAAAAATAATAATAGGGAAGACCCCAATAGAGCAAATATCACATTTTCAGTATCTGGGATGCTACATAAGTTATGAGAAATATAAAGATTTGTATATCAAACTGTCAAAATTCCAGGCTATAAACGGACTATCAAAAGGACTCTAGGAAGAAAAACAAGAAAAGAAACAAAATTAAAACTTTATAAAACATTATCAATACCAACACTCCTTTATGGAAGCGAGACATGGATAATGGGCGCAGAAAATAAAAGAAAAGTACAGACTGCCGAAATGAAATTCCTACGATATGTGAATGGAAGTAATATCATGGACAAAATATAGAATGTAGAAATAAGGAAAAACTTGCAGATACAAAGTATGGAAGAAAAAATCAATGATTATAAACATAAATGGACAGAACATCTATTCAGAATGGATGATAGCAGATTGCCTAAGTTAGCCTTAAATTATAATCCTAGAGGCAAACGTGAGGTGGGAAGACCCTGGAAGAGATGGACACCCTGCTGAGACATCGCAGGAACAGGCCGAAATGGCCTAATCCATGACGTTGATGATGATGATGATGATAATAATAATAATGTCTTTATTTAACCTATTTAAGGCCGTAAGGCCTTCTCTTACACTCAACCAGGATCAAAACTTGCTTACACAGTTGAACATAAAACAGGATCGGAATTAAGTAATTACATACTGATAAAATTTAGGTACATAATGAGATCAAAAGAGGTAGTTACATAAAATTTACCTTATAAAATAAAAATAAACATAGTGGAATACATATTAATGTTGTTAGAATCAAATAAGAATCACATAAAAACAGAAGCCGATAATTCAATTAAAAAAAAGTGTACACAGTAAAAATAAAGATAAACACATTAGTATACATATTAGTATTAGATTACAATTAAGTGGGATTTACATAATTAAACCAGAAACTGACAATTGAATAAAATGTACACAAAAAATAGATTAATAATAAAAAACAACACAGTAGGATACATATTGGCGTTAAGTGATAAATAAACACGATTTAGATAATAAAAATAAGAAACAAAAAAAATAAATAAATAAATACAGTGGAACACATTCCATTAAATATTTGCAATGTGTTAGGTCTGGCAACTCATCATAAGATATTTTCCTAATTTACATTTAAAGGAAATTAAAGTTCGGCAGCCCTTGACTTCAGGCGGCAGAGAATTCCAGTGACGAGAAGTAGCAACAGTGAAAGATGAAGAATAAAGAGATGATGTGTGCAGTGGTATTTCTAGCGTGCTATCATATTGTGACCGAAAATGGGGCAAAGCAGTGTTGTAGTTGGGCCGGTACGCCGTACCGTCTAAAATAAAAACTCACTGTTACCGTACCGGGAAAAAAATAGATTCGAAAATATATTAACTATGTTGAAATAGTCTTTAATATATTTTGAAATGGAGAATGTTAGGTATTTGAGAAACATTTAGATTTTGACATCTGGCATGAAAGCAGCGGCTGGCCTCTCATATCCTTTGCTTAAACGCTTGTCCATTCGTTGTTTTATCGAAAACCATGATCTGGAACTTCAGGAGTAGTTGTGATTTGTTAGTTTCAAGCTTGCATAACGCCTCAAGAAATCTGTTACACTGATTCGCTAATTTCAAAACTTGCGTAGATGCTTTCGCATAACACTGATTTTATGATGTGGTGCCTCAAGAATTCTGCTGCATTGATTCGCTAATTTTAAAACTCGTTCAGACGTAATGCTAGCAGTTTACTGGAGGAGAGAAATATTGTTACTTTTCGTGCGTTCATAAATCTTTAGTTCAGTTACATGTTATAGATTCTATTCCAATTTCAACTAAGGAATGTGAATGAGTATTACTGTAATGAACGATATCTGTACTAAACCTATAAAGTAAAGTAGTACCTTAATTTATGAGCTAATTTAATTCAATCAATTATAATTAATTTGAGATTTGAAATAGCTAGTAAAATGATGAAAATTAATTTAATATAAGCACACTAGAACTATGTTACAGGGAGAAAAAATATATAAATCTAAATTATATTTCTATAATGAGAATATTAATGTAATTGCCATTAGAGGTTTTGTAAATCTATTTAGAGAAATTAATGATAATAATAAGAATGGACAGATGTTAGTTTCATTATATGTAATAAATATTAATCGGCAATTAATTTGTTAAGTAAGTATTTATGTAATTTTGACCTAAATGAAGTTATTGTCCAACAACCCCTTACATCACTCGGTAGCGAGTTCCAGTTTCTAGCAACTGAAACTGTATAAGATGAAGAATATAAAGATGTCTTGTGGTAGGGTATAATGAGTAAATTGTTATGATGAGATCTTGTACTTAGCTGATGATATGCGGATAAATTCTTCCAGTAAAAGATTTTCTAGGCTTTTTTTTCTAAAAAGTGTTGGGTCACCACAGTCAACGTTTAATTTCTTGCCTTATATGCAATTGTGGCTGCGATCTGGAAGGAGATTTGCAGAGGCGGATGCATGAAGAAGAAGTAACCTTGGAAAAGTAGTGCAGTAAGAGTCCATACAGAGTCTAGTCTGACCAAGGGGATTTCAACAGTACCCCCTAAAATTGGAGCACAGTATTTAGTTGTGGAAAAGTCATTGCCACTGTCAGAAAATAAGAATTAGGTCGTCATTATGAAATACACCACATTAGTCAATATGGAGATGTCGTAGAAGTTTATTGCAAAGATCTTCTGAATAATCATCGTAATGATAAATAATTGCGTAATTAATTTCACTTTGTTTACACCATCGAAACTCGCTCATCATTAACCCATTCTTGCGTGTTATGTTACCGTTTCGGCTGAGAACCGGTTTCACATGCATGGAATATGGACGCCGTTCCAGATTTGAACAGTTCATGCAAGCAGTACAGTAATCTGTCATCACTGCTACAGAGCATACGTTATTAAGACTGTTTGAAGCTGTTACTAGATTTGTATGAATTGTATCCAAACAAAATGAGTAGGCTACAATTGGTAAGTTTTGTCAAGAGGAGTTCTCGCTTGTTTGGCGCATTAGAATAAAGCAAATACAGGAGAGTAAAAAAATATTTTCTACTAGTGCTTGTTTGTTTCTTGAGACGCATTCGTAAATGTGCGAGTGTTAAAAAGAATGTCGTTCTGTCCTCTCAACCACTTCCCAAAGCATACAGATAATATGCTGTTTCCTATCACACGCGTGGAAGTGAAATAACGCTGCAGATTTTCAGAGCGAATAGCGCCATAATAGTGGAAAGTTCATACTTACTTTTCTGAAAAAAAAAATATATATATATATATATTTAACATCCTCTTATTTTTTTAACTATTGCAAGTAGGATCGGAATTTTCTTCATATTCATAGAAAATGTAATAAAGAATCATTTATCTCTCTGACGTATTTCAATAGCGAGCCCGGTTTTCGTGTAAATTTAATTTAAACTTCACTAATTTCAAGCCACTGAACGATGTAGTCAAGAGAGAGAGGTGGGAGGTAATTCACTTAGGGAGACAAACTTGAGTTCGTTGACCTCTTACATCTGTATTACGAGAAGAAAGAGCAGTGTGTTAGCGCGGCGATATTGCCAGACTGATGAAACTTCTAACTCAATTTTCCAGTTAACCGTGTATTTAATCATAAAACATAATATAGGTTTCCTATCAATTTCTTTTCAATGTGCAGGATTATTGCACTTCCGCCCTGTATGTTTGTATATATCTGTTGACTACATAACGCTACTGTTGTTGTATGTGTGAGTGATTGCAACACTGCTCCCATAAGACCCAAAGCCTACTAGTAACTTCCAATTTTCCATAGGATGCAATCCATTCCATACTCCGCTATAGGCTATACCTATATTATATGGCGTCACGAATAAATTGGCCACCGACATGGCTCAGTCGGTTAAGGCGCTTGTCTGCCGGTCTGAAGTTGCGCTCGGGCGCGGGTTCGATCCCCGCTTGGGCTGATTACTTGGTTGAAAATTTTCCAAGGTTTTCCCCAACCGTAAGGTGAATGCCAGGTAATCTATGGCGAATCCTTGCCCTCATCTCGCCAAATACCATCTCGCTATCACCAACCTCATCGACGCTAAATAGCCTCGTAGTTGATAGAGCGCCGTTAAATAACTAAAAAGAAAAGAATAAATTTAGAACCACAAAGTATAAAAATATCTATTTACTCCTCCTCATCACACACAAGGTCATGTATCACAAGAAGTGAGAAAATGCAGTGAAATATTGTTGACGAGATAAAATTTGTACATTTGAGGGCAATGAGAGAACCTCACTGCAAATAAAAAGTCATTGCTGGGGATCGAACCTATCTATGTTGTTATAGCTCTCGCTTTAGCATTGAGCTACCGCAGGACTATGAAAGCCACTAGCGTAACTTTCTTAGAAAGTGAAGACAAGCCGCGGTCCCATACCACAGCTTTACAAGATAAAGAATCTGTACAAGGAATATGGTTAAGACAAATTTACCAGCCGCTCTTCGGCATGTCAGAGTTCAATTCCGACCCTACTGCTGACTACTTCTGTTACTATAAAAGGAACAGGTGCGCAGCTTTAGAAAGCTACATATATTTACGTAAAATTGTGTGTGAGCGCTATCAACTGTCAACGAGGAGATTAGGGGGAATGCAAGCAGAAGAAGTTGAACACAAGAAAAGAAGAGAATGACATAGAGAACAAGAGGGAGACAAGGAGAACAAGAGGAATGCAAGAATAACATGGTGAATACGAAGAAAACAAAGAAAAGACAAGGAGAAACAAGGGAAGACAACGAAAATAAGGGGAATACAAGAACAGGGGAACTGCAACGAGAAGAAGAGGAATACAAGGAAAAAAGAGGAATACAAGGAGAACAAAGGGACAAAAATACTAAGAGAACAAGGGGATGGCAAGAAGAAGAAGGGGACGAAAAAGAGAATAAAGGGAGTACAAGGAAACACAAAAAGATCAAGGGATGACAATACCAATAAAGAGAAGATAAGGCGAACAAGGGGAATACAATGAGATAAAGAGAACAAGGAGAAGGAAAAAACAAGGAGAACAAGGGGAAATACAAGAACAGAGGGACTGCAAGTAGAAGAAGAGGAACACAAGAAAAAGAAGAGGAACACAAGGAGAACAAAGGAACCAAAGAAATACTAAGAGAACAAGGGGATGGCAAGAAGAAGAAGAAAGGGACGACAAAGAGAATAAAGGGAATACAAGGAAAACACAAAGAGATCAGGAGGACGACAATGCGAATAAAGAAAAGATGAGGCGAACAAGGAGAATAAAATGAGATAAAGGGAAGAAGGAAAATACAAGGAGAATAAGGGGATGGAAAGGAAAACAGGGAGACTACAAGGTGAACAAGGTGAAATACAAAGAGAACCAGAGGAATAAAAGGAGATTAAGGGGAGGACAAGGAGAACAAAAGGACTATACAGACAATAGGGAGAATACAAAGGTATTAAGAGAATGACAAAAAGTATAAGAGGAATACAAAGTGAAGTAGGGAATTCGAGGAGATGAAGGGGACGACAATGAGAACAAGAAAAAGTAAAGAGATCAAGAGAAATACAAGAAGAACAAGGGGAAGAGATGGAGAACAAGAGAAAAGGAGAACAAGAGAAAGAAAAGAGGAACAAGTGCAATACAAGAAGAATAAGGGAACGACTTGGAGAACAAGGGGATTACAAGGAGGAAAAAGGGGCTTTAAGGGAAACATGGAAAAAATATAGAGAACATTGTAAATAAAAGAAAAAGGGGGAATACAAGGAGAACATGGGGGAATATAAGGGCGAATGTGGGTAGCATTTTATGTGACAATTCTCAACTTACTCACCCTACCTAGACGTGAAGACCCATAGCTAATTGTAAACGTTAGCGGGTAGTACCTCTCTTTGCATGACAGCAGTTAACGTGTATCAGTGTTGCCCGCAGAAGAACCTGGGGGTGGCTCTGGGCGACACGGGGCGCCGACCCGCGCCGAGCGGCACGACGCACCGGGTGGACCCGATGCTGCGCTTCCAGTTCAACGAGCCGGCGCGGCGCTGCGTCGACAACGTGCTGCGCTACCGCCGCGACGCGCAGGCGCAGCAGGCGTACCGCCAGGAGCTGGGTGAGTCACGACGCGTGCGCGTGAGTGTGTCGGTGGCTCTGCCGTGACTCGCTGTGACTCGCTGCTTGCTGTTGCAGACGCCCTGGTCTCCGAGAAGCGCCGCGAGAAGGCGGCGGCGTCGAGCCGCGAGGCGGCGCGGGACCAGCAGCTGGTGGGTATGGCCGCTCCGCGCAGGCGCGCGCGCTGCATGTCTGTGGCCGCTGTTGACTCTTGAACCTCATTTCCAGTTGGAAATGGCGTCCCCCTGGGGGCGCCCCGGACCTGGGGGGGTCTTGTGGAGGGACCCGCGAACAATTGGCTTAAATTTTCTTCACTCTTTGGTATGTCCATGCCTTGGCTCTTACGTAGTAGCCGGCACCCGCCTTTAAAGCGCCCCATAAAAAGCAACAACTAACACGAAGCACTGCACGGCATAAACGCGACCTAAATCCGACCTAAACCGCCACGCCGCTGGCGTGCACGTCCTTCCCGCCGCATGCGCACGGCTTGCTGAGCGCACGACCAAGAGGGCTGCAATACAGAGAGAGGTTCTCTTCCTTGTTAATCGCTGCTTAGCTCTTGTATTTGTCATTGAGAGCGCTAAAACCATTTCTTAGCAACATTACGTCACTGAATTAAGACTTCGGGAAATGAGGAATTAACCACCGGCATAGCTCAGGCGGTAGCGCGTTTGCCTGTTGATTTACAGTTGCGCTCAGGCGTGGGTTTGATTCCCGCTTGGTCTGATTACCTGGTTGGGGTTTTCCAAGATTTTCCGCAACCGTAAGATGAATGTCAGGTAATCTATGGTGAATCCTCGGCCTCATCTCGCCAAATGCCATCTCGCTATCACCAATTCCATCGATACTAAATAACCTAGTAGTTGATACGGCCTTGTTAAATAACCAAGTAAAAAAGGGGAAATTAGCATGCGTGCTCTTGGTTTAAGATGTCAGTCCTTATAAGGGAGGCAGCGGGATTGCTCAGTTGGGAGAGCAACTGGCTGCAGACTGAAAGGTCCAGGATTACGGCGGGTTTTTCTCGTGACAAAACTTCCAGAACAACCCCGAGTTTCACTCAGCCTCCATAAAATTGAGTACCGGGTCTTTCCCGGAGATAAAAAGGCGCTAGGAGCATGGTGCCGATCATATCATCTCAAGCCAGTGCCCAGGTAGAAAATGCAAGGAGCTCCACCTCCATTCACTCATGTGCCTCGTGGCATGTGTGGGCGTACTTTGTACCTTTACTATACAAGAAAAAAATATTGAAATCCAGTTTAAATTCTAATCGTTTCATTGTGGAATACATGCATTAAATACGATTATTTGAAGTGTGAAACAATAGCAGCCATCCAAATATAGTGAAAGATATGTGTAAACATTATTGTTACTAATTAAATAAAGAAGAGTACACGGGAAAAACAATCAGAATCACAGTTCTCTTAAGACATATATGAGGGGGTCAAAAGTAAAGGAATACAAGTGACATTTCTAAGAACGTGAGTTAAGTGCATCTAGCGCAAGTTAAACATTTAAAATTTTAGTGGCAGAGGGATACATCTTTTAACCACACCACACACTAAAATTGAAATAAAAAATTTCACGGAATTTACGAAATCTTAAGCACTTTCAACCACATTTTCTCAAAAATAACTTAAGTACACTTATATCCTTTTGCTTCTGACCCCCTCATATAATCTAATTCAGTATGTTACTGCAAAATTTATTGCTGTTCCTAATGAAAAAAGTAGGAAAGGAGACTATACGTGGTGATAATTCTCCATTACCAATTTTGATAAGAAAAACACTATAGTTTGCAGTAATGTATATTGAGTTAGATGATAACCCTTAAGATAATTGTGACTTTGATTGTTTTTCCCCTGTACTCTTCAAATCGAATCCATCCTAATCACAACAGATTTGGTTATGTTTAATTCATTTCAAATTTCTTAGCCACTTTCCTTTCTTTACTTTCTGGCATAAGCTATCATCACGTTTTGGAACGCTGATGGAGTTGACTCAAGATTTTTTATATTTATAGGAAAAATAAAAAATTCTGATAGGAATGATTACATTTGAAACAATGAAGTAAGTATTAGTACAATGAAGAGGTGCACAGAAGTCTTTTCGCAGTCCCTTTACGTTTGTGTATGTGAGAACATGAGAAGCTTCGGCTTATGAGGCCTCTCTCTCTATTGTGGCCCTCTTGCTCACGACCACGCCGCGGGACCGCTACTCACTGAGCGTTTTGCAGGGCTGGAGCGACGACACCACGCTGCGCTGTCTGCAGAAGCAGCAGGGAGAGCTGCGCTACCAGCAGCGCTTGAAGGGAGGCGCCGGCGGCGACAACCCGGGCGGAGTGGAGCTGGTGCCGCTGCTGGCGCGCAGGAGGGCCGCGGCGGAGCGGCATCCGCTGTCCACCACCGACGTCACGAGGGTGAAGAACGTGAACGGGCCGACGAACTGGCGGCGGGAGGCGGGCGCGAACGACTACGTGCGCGAACTGGCGCAGCAGGTGTTCAGCAAGGAGCAGCGCGTGCGGCAGGCGCGCCAGGAGGACGTGGAGAGCTGCAGGCGCCACTTCGAGACCTGGCAGCAGTTCTGGGGGCGTCCGGGACACGGCGCCCCGCGCGAAGTGAAGGTGAAGGGCAACATCGACGTGCTGCTGCACCGCCTGCCTGTGAAGTGAGGCCGCGCTGCGGTGCCTTAGCGCCCAGCTAAGACGTCTCCAGCCGCGGTAACTCGGGTGTTCCTTTAATATGGCTATTTAGAGTTGGCAACGATTGAGAAGTTTAGCGCAAACGTTTCCCTGTTTTTGTTGCTTGCGAGAGTTTATATAGAACTTGTCGTTTTTATAGCATTGCATGGCAAATACAGAAGTCAAGTAGAAGAGTCGCTGCCTTCTTATTTCTGCCAATCCTGCGCTCGCAACACTTCCACAAGACGCTAATTCCTTCATTTAACATTAAATTTACCTTTTTTTTTTTCTGAACTGGAGTTCTTAAGTGAACCTTTCTCTTCTGAGAGGTTGTTAATCATATTTAAACGTTGTTACTATCAAAACTTCCAGCCTCGGGCGTTGTTGTCTAGAGAAAGAAACGCAGCACTCCTGAAAGGTCTCTCTTTGAAACGCAATACACTGTGATTAGTGCTGTTTCTTGTTTGAGGTGATGTTGAAAGAGCTTCCATTTTTTTTACATAGAACTACGTCTTTCTCCTCACTAGATATAGTAAGTAACGTGGAAATTAACTATCACATGAAAACACAACTCTCTTTCGCGCCTATTTCTTCCAAATGAAAAGACAAGGATAACAGGGGAAGACAATGAGAATAAAGATAGAAAGATTAAAAAAAAAAAGAATAAGGAGAATACAAGGAGAATAATGGAAAGACAATGAGAACAAGGAAAATACAAGAAGAACAAAGGAAAGAGACAGAGATCAAAGGGAAGACAAGAGGAGCAAGGGTAAGACTAGGATAATAAGGGACATACAAGGAGAACAAAGGAAATACAAAGGAAGCAAGGGGAATATAAGGAGAACATGGGGAATGCAAAGAGAACGAGGAATACAAAGGGAACAAGAGAAATACACGGAGAACAAGGGGAACACAAAGAA
Organism: Periplaneta americana; assembly: GCF_040183065.1. Taxonomy (NCBI): domain Eukaryota; kingdom Metazoa; phylum Arthropoda; class Insecta; order Blattodea; family Blattidae; genus Periplaneta; species Periplaneta americana. The sequence continues at coordinate 45,699,128 of NC_091121.1, forward strand.
AACAACGAGAACACAAGAAGAACAAGGGGAATACATTGAAAACAAGGGGATACAAAGGGAACAAAGGAATTAAAAAGAGAATAAAGGGAATATAACGAGTACAAGGGAATAATATATAAGAAAAAGAAGAGAAAGACAAGGGAAACAAGGGGAGTACAAGAAAAATATGTAGTTATTCGTAAAGATATACAGTATAGTAAAACTATGCACCTATCACTTTTCTATTTTTATCTCGGAAGGGCTCTTTAAACCTTCAGCCAGTGGCAGGCAACAATGAATTATGAACTGAAATAGTCAAATTCACAGCCAATATGACGGGTTTTCAGTAATGAATAGCAAATTAAAATATTTTACCGATATATGAAGTCCAACGGCAAAATAATACATCGTGGGCTTAAATTTTCAGAGATTCTCTCGTTGTTAAAAAAAGATTATCGTGAATTTCCTTCCTTATGTAATTTTAAATTGCACATAACCTACCTGTACTTTGTACGATGAAAGAGTAATGGAATGGGGAAAAATTCTCTCTAGATCTCTATGACGTAGTGCAGAGGGCGGCCACTAGAGGGAACCCAAGAGTTGGAACTTAAAACTGACGCCAGGGTGGAATCCGGTGTGGCTTAGTGGATAAAGAGTCAGCACGTAGAGCTGAAAACCCGGGTTCAAATCCCGGCGCCGGAGAGAATTTTTCTCCGTTCCATTACTCTTTCATCGTATGATGACGCAGAATATCTGCATGGAAATATCATATGTACTTCGGTACATTATAATAATATATATGATATGCGTAAATCACTTCATGATTTAAGACGGCGCTTATCCCGTCGGATCCCGGCCAACTAGTCACTCATTCCGAGTGCACCTCAGCACATGTGTGGACTTCGGTCCTAGGTTCATAGATATCTATGACGTAGTGCAGAGGGCGGCCACTAGAGGGAACCCAAGAGTTGGAACTTAAAACTGAAACGATTCTTCCGACGCCAGGGTGGAATCCGGTGTGGCTTAGTGGATAAAGCGTCAGCACGTAGAGCTGAAAACCCGGGTTCAAATCCCGACGCCGGAGAGAATTTTTCTCCGTTCCATTACTCTTTCATCGTATGATGACGCAGAATATCTGCATGGAAATATCATATGTACTTCGGTACATTATAATAATATATACCTGTACTTTGTGATGCATAAGCTCTAGGCTTACTTTCTTCACACACACAAATTTGTTTCTTGTTCACGTTTGAAAAGAAATCATTAAACACATAATTTACACAGCGGATATTACAGAAGACAAAGTAGAATGTGCAAAAAAAATCATTATATTTAAATGAGGCAACATTCGCATTTTTTTTACCATATGGCATGTCATAACAAGCGATGAAGTACAGAGCTATTCATGGCCTTAATCTGGATGGGGAGATTGTCGTGGAACTGTTGAAAGATTGTCATAAATAAATAAATATATTTTTTTAAATAGGTTTCCATGGAAACATTTTAAAAACCAATCGTTCAGCCAAACGTCTAGAGCAGTGGTTGTCAGCACTCGCTGAAATGGGTAGAGTACAAGGAGTGCAACAAAATATACAAAATAAACTCTGTCGTGCAGAAGGGATAGGAAGGCAGCATACCCGCTAGCAGCCACGGATGCACGCTGGTGAGACCTGCGGGTAAGAGACGCTAGCCCGAGAGTGCAGTATGCTGATGACCGCTGGTCTAGAGCATTGGATTTGGAGTTAGAGGTCCGGGTTCGTATCCAAGTGAGCCCAAGTGGAATTTGTGGTCGGCGTGAAAGGTTATCTTGGGATACTTCGGTTTTCTCATCCTGAATTTCACCATTGCTCCGTTAATCATCCTGCTGCGGCATAAATTCTCCTCCCAAAATACAAGATAGGCATATAAATTATCCATAACCGTCTGAACTTGCAGATGAGAAAAAACAAACAAGGTTAGAATACGCAGTGGTCCGAGGAATCGTTATTTGGCTGAACCAGAATACAAGAGGCAGAGCTTGAGTGGAAACATCCATCCTCACCGTTAAAAAAAAATCAAATCTGAACCATCTGCACGTAAGGAATGATAACTGTTCTATAATATTAAATGGGTAATTTACTATCATTCTTTGGCAACCCATCGTACTGTGAATTGCGAATATTACGCCGAAAATAGTAATATACGTTACAAGAGCGGTATGTTGACGTTTTCATGTTCGAGGAAAAGATTGAAAAAGCGAAACGTAGTTGAGCTTTTTTAATTTTCGAGAACATGAAAACAAACATACCGCTCGTGTATCGTACATTATTTTGTGCGAAGATCGTTTATTACGTACCTGAAAGACGAATTTATAATTAGTTGCAATGAAATCTCCATCTTGGTTTCTGTTTAATGACGGCAACTTTAGAAAACAAAAATATCTATACTCCAGCAGGCCGTGATATGTCTGTCTTTTTTTTTCCCCCAGTCTATAAATGCGAACTTAAAACAAATGGTAAGGTTATGTAACGATTTATTTTTCATGTTAATATTTTAACAATATTGTTTATATAACATATTGCAGTAATAACATCGGCATCTGGAATCTCGTTGATTTTTTCACGGCTTCCTTAATGTTACTTGTATCAGGAATGCAATAAGTTTCGTGGAGTAGTAGACTTTACCTAATTTTTGCAAATATTTAAAAACAATAATTAACATTGCAATTTAGGTGAAATTGCAGTGGTAAGTTTCCAATGTATAATTATTACTATGTTAAACGTCTCTAAAAATAATATGTTAAAAGCCTAAAGCAGTAAAATGAATGTCGCGCTTAAGCGGTAAGAAGAGGGAAATTGTTATATGTGTTAGGTTGGGAATACTGAATGTGGTATTTCACACTTACCGCGTATTGGTTCTGTGCGGAAAACAAGCAAATACGCACGATCTCGCACAAAATATTTTTAAATCGAAATAATGATGTAACTTAACTAGAAGTTTGAATGGAAAATAAACATCAGTGGATGCCGAGTGAACATGTCACAGAGTCTATAACATCTTCTATCTAACGAAGTCTCCACAAAACGATAAAAATTTACTGGGATTTGTAATGAACTTTAGTGTACAGTCAAATTAGGTCATATACAGCATTGCAAATTTTTCACTTTTCAGTGATAATCATTTCGTCAATTTCCGCACATGTTTATAATCGATTATCTATAACCGTCCGAACCATCACAAAACTCGTTCAAGACGAGTTCCGAATGAGCTGACAGACGAACAAACGAGGTATAGAACAAGCAGTGATCTAAGAAGTCGTTATACCAGAATCCAAGAGACGGAGCATGGAGTGGAGAGCGGATACATCCATCAGCAGCTGTTATGAAAAAATTTTCAGGTGAAGTAATGATGATAATTTGAGATATTAAAGGAGTAATAATCCTTTGACTGAGATTCTGGCTGATATGTACATCTATTATCAGGCAGTACATCTCACTTGACGATATGTGTCAGAGGAAGAACAATTGTTTGTATGCATCTGAAGTCTGACTAGTGTAATATGTAACTAGTCGGCGATGTATGCAATGGAGGGGGAAAGGAACTGGCCACCCTACTCCATTATCTCCTGGTCTAGTTGCCTCATAAGTGGTGTCTTCTTGGTATCACTTGTGAGGTTCAGACCTGTCTTCGATCAGTTGACTAAACAACAACAACAACAACAACAACAAACAACAACAACAACAACAACAAAGGAGTAATTTACGGGGTATCCCGTGCCGTAGCATCGTGGACTAAGACATATCATGCCTGGACCCGTGTTATGAAATAAATGTTGGTTCGATTCCTCATGGGAAAGTAAATTTCTCATAAAATTTTTGCCAGTGTATGAGATCGGTGCCTACCCAGCATCGTGATGATATTTGTAGAGTTACGTAGGTAGCAAAGTCCGATTTCGAAAACTAGTTATAACGGCTGGGGAATTATCGTATTAAACACACAATACCCCCGTTTTGCTTAGATGATCGTTCACCTCTGTTGAGGTATGTGGACGTGAGGCCAATAGTCAGCTGTCGCGTCACGAACGGAATTTAGGAGTAATTTACTGTGATTATTTGGTAACTCGTCGTACTGTAAACAGCGAATAACTATAGTCTACCGAATTACTGTAGAAGAAAATGAAGTCATCGTTACTGCAAAGACGCAATAGAATGCAAAGAAGGGGGATTCTTCTTTTCAATATAATGCCTGACTTCTCATCGAATGCGTTGAGTAGCAGTGCTGGGAGATTTCGCCACATCTCTTTTGTAGACCAGACGCCTCACCATTACACTATCACGTATTTGGTCCATAAGATGCCCTCACATGAATCAAATGGAAGATGATGATCAAGTGAAAACAAAAGTATAAGACTGGCTACGACCTTAGCATACAAATTTATTCTCCACAGGAATTAGAAAGCTTGTGGAGCGATGGAACAAATGTAATATAGGCGTATATTATGCCTTTAGGGGACTTGGAAGACACTGAAAAGTAATATCTACAGGTTTCTAAAATACAATATACGTACCGAATTATTCTGATTTGTCCCTTTATTAACTAAGTGTCTTACTACTGTATATGAGGAGCAACTAATCAAAACGTAAATTGTCACAGAAGACAAAATTTTCCGGGGAGACAAAAATGAGTATTTTCCGAACTATTTCTAGTAAAAATATGAATAAAATCTTGTTTTAATCTATGATTGAAAGTGAATAAACCACATATCTCACTAAAAATCAATGTTATAGAAGTTACAACATTACTTAACTTGGACAATTAATGTTTAATGAGGTTTGGTAACAATCTTATTTTAACAAGAAAACGCGAATTTCTGCTCATTCTATGTTGCGTTGGCGCTTAATGTTTGTTGCGTTGTCTGTCTGGATACGGTACTGTTTAAACTCTGCCGCCAATGAATTTTTAACTTTTGATGTCGGAATTTAAATACTTCTGTAACCGGGATTTAAATTCCAGAGTCCTCATTTTCGGACATTTCTCTGCGATTAAAACACACATTCTCACTTCCCAATTTACGCGTTGATTAGTTGCTCCTTACAAAACTGTGTAAAAATGGATGGAACAGGTTGCGATTTGGAGAATTCTAATTGCTCAGATGTGTAGAGAACTCCGTCATCTATCGAAAACCACTCCAAATTCAATTTTTACCGGAGATGGACAATTTACGTTTTGATTATTATTATTATTATTATTATTATTATTATTATTATTAGTATTATTATTATTATTATTATCATTATTATTATACAGATTTATTATAAAGTAGCTAACAAAGTTAAAATTAATACAATTGCCAAAGAAACTGAGCAATCAACATTAACTAAGCGTCTATAGAATGTGTTAAGAATGGATATACTCTATGTACGTGGATTGTCTATTGTCCATATTCGACAAGAACTGTGATTATTAACTCCATCACTGACAGTAAATTGTACTCATAAATTCACATTCGAGATAACCATTCCGATTCAGTTTCCATCTGAGGTAATGAAAAGTTATATTTATTTTCATTCTCAACTGTCTTTAGTACAAATATCGTTTGCAGTTTATGTGGATGTATTTTCAGGAGGTTGAGAAATTTTTTTTCCAAACGGTGTTGTATGGCATTTTCTCAACATATTTGCACTGCTGACTGATAACGGTTTTCTCTACCTAGGCTTTGGTTTCCATGAAGAACCTCTGCAACCTGAATATCACTAATTCTTGGTCTCCCTGATATCATTCTATCATAAACTGAACCAGTTTCTTCAAACTTCTTAATTAATGCACGTTAAGAAAACATGATACAAGGGCCGTTTCTCAGATGCATTTTTGTCCGAAATCTTCTTAATCCGGTAGTGAAATTTCTATCATATTCATAATAACATTGCATCAAACCAATTCTTGTTTGAAGGTATAAGACCGTTTTCTCAAACACGGAAACTGTGTAATAAAGAAGCCAAGTAACTAACAAACTCCTGTTTATTTCTCAAAGCTTAATTGCTGCATCAAAACAACAGGTTAAGTGAATAAAAATTAAGTAGATACTAGTTTTATTAAGTACTAGTAGGTACTAGTAATTACTGCTAGTTCATACTTACAAGTATTAGTTTTTCTTAATTTTGTATCAGTAAATAATCTTTAATTAGTGCTTATAAGTCGATTCTGAAAAAAACTCCAGTAACTACTTCCTATTTAATTACCTATTGTACAAGCTACATAATAGGCTAATTATAGTAGACCATGGTTTTTATAACAATTATTATCACCAATTATTCAAAGTCGGTCATGATATTTTAAAACAATCAACAGTGTCCATGAGGTTTATATAACCTCAATTTTTTTATTTTAACAAACTTTTAGTAATTTTTAGCGACTTAATTAATTTTAGTTATTCAGTGTGAGTTCTGACTCGAAAAATAGACAGTCATTATTTATTTAGCACTTTTTTGTATCTATTGCGATTTTATCTTTGTACTTGCATTTTTCTTCCGATCTTTTTGCATTTTTATATTTGTGTTTTTAATTTATTTTTTTATTTACTTTTTCTCTCTGCAATTGTTTTTTTGTATAATAATTGTACATAATATTGTAAACAAACAAACAAATAAATAAGCGAATAAATAAATAAATAAATAAATAAATAAATAAAAATAAATAAAAATTAACAAATAAATACATAAATAGATGAGTAGGTAAATAAATAAATAAATAAACTAATAAATAAATAAATTTATAAATAAATAAATAAAATATTGTAAGGAATTGGAATGATTTGCATAATGTTGTGCGATGAACATCAATATCTTTAACAACACCAATTTGATAGCCAGGATCACTAAAAATCTAAGAGAAATTTCCATATTCTGTTTGTTGGTTAAGGCCCCTCTTCATGTTTCATTATTTTCTTTCAAAAAGTAAGATACAAACCACTTCATATTTTTCTCCGTGAATCTGAACAAACTCTGGTGATCTTCTTCTCTAGTTTTGACTCATTTTGTCTACTCTCACTCTCATAAATGCGTCATTATTAATGACGTAATGAGGTGTTACAATTACCGGTACTTTAAAACATAATCATGGTATGTAACATATTAGAAAATTTCGTAGTACTTGCTGGCATATACAAATAAGTAAAAGTACTTACTTTTATTCAAAAGTACTGATTAAACTCAGTTAAGTACTAATTGTACCAGTATTTCCTTAATATTGAGTACTTACTAATAAATGAAAGTCCATACTGAACCTTTTTTTTCACTAGAATGCAAGTATTTGCTTAAAAACTAGAGATAACAGCATTTACTACTTTTTATTCACTTCACCTATTGGAAGTATTTGTTCCATAGCACCTTACTTCATCTTGATTGCTCAATCTGTCTATAAATTACATTAATTATAATTATATTAATTACTTTATAATAACCCCATAAGTACAATGCATTAGGTGCATACATTTGAGCAAATGATATGCAATTCTAAAATGCTCTACATGAAGGACAGTATTTTCACGTAATTCTAATATTTATTTACGTATCTAAAAATCGTTGTTCTGAAATATTTCCGAGACGTGTGTTACTGAGATCCATGTATACGGAACAAGTGAGAGCTAGGGAAATCCTACTGATATCGACTGATTTGGTGGAATGCACGTGCGACAAGAATGGAAAGTGACAGACTGGTGAGGAACCAGTATGGGAGACAGCTTGCGAAAAGAGGTCTTCATGCCTCTAGACACGAGATAAACAAACTACTGCGAAGCGTACTTGTACGATTTGACGGAAAAATCAAGTTTCCAGTGTCCCTGATTTTTGTCAAGTCTTCTCTAACCACACAGACAGATTCTATTGACGTTAATGCAAATGGCCTAAGGCTCGTACGCGAAATAATCACATGGAATTTCATAATATTCTCTCTATAACAGCGGATCCCAACCTTTCCAACGTAACACAGCCCTTAAAGATCACTCTTCATTTTCGCGGGCCCCCTGAAATGTTTTGCGTAATTAAGGCCCATTACATATTATATCAGACATAGAAAATATAAATAAAAAACATAAAAGAAATATTAATGACTGAATTATCCATCAAGAATTATGTTTATTTAAATGGTTTTAATTATGAACTGTTTTTTAGAATAGTTTTTTTTAACATTTTCTGTTTGTGAAGGTGCCTTGGGTTTATCTATTTTGGTAATCATTAGTCTGTTAATTGTGGACTGGAATGAATGGTTGGACGAGGAATATACTGTTTCTTATTATTTTTGTTGAACTTAATTTTTAGGTTAAAAAGCTTAAATTTATTTATGGGACGAGAAGACCCTATAGAGTTTTCATATATTTATTTGTTTTTTTTTTTGTTTGCTTGATTTTATTTAGCATTTAATATATTTTGTTGGGGTGATGGGAAGAATTAATTAACTCTTTTTTAATAGAATACATTTATTTATGAATGATTGATCCGAATTTGTTGATTATAAGATTAAATTACCTTAGGGATAACAGCGTAATCTTTTTTGAGAGTTCTTATTGATAAATGGGTTTGCGACCTCGATGTTGGATTAAGCATTCTTAATAAATTGATAGCGATATAAATTTTAGTTTTGATTATAATCTAAAATATTTTTATTTATTTATTTATTTATTTTCGTTTTTGCTTATTTTGGTGTTTATTTTCACCATTTTTCGTGCTTATTTGCTTGTTTATTTTACTGTTTGATTGTGCTTAAAAATCCGGGCTTTAGTAATAAAACTCCAAGAAACAAATTCCGTACTGTAACTTTTTGTTTTCGCATACTTTATTAATTGTCTATTTCTGCTCAATTAATTAATTATAAAATAGGTATTACACAAGCATTTCGCAATTTGCACAAATATAATTTTCCATTTGTGCACTTTTGCGTCAATTAAATATTTTCTAGCGTAAACCATGTATAAAGGAAATACGTAGTTTTCAGCAAACTTTCAGACTCGACGGCTAATTTTTTAATCTTACTTAACGACAATTGCAAGATTACCTAGCGTCAGTGAAATTGGTGATAGCGAGAGAGTATTTAGTAAGATGAGTCGGAGTGAGATTCGTTCACATTCGTCGGCTTATTCAGGTCGCATCGTCTGTGCTTCCCATCGAAAGCAATGCACCGCCTCTTCAAGGAATAGTATTTAATAAATAAGTGTGTGATAGACTGAACATTTTGGTCAGTACGTGGGTTCGAACTCTATCTAGCGCAAATATGTGATACTCGTTTGTCATAGTCGGAGGTCCGGCTTCGTGTCTGTTTCACATTATGGAAGTCCCATCACGTTCTTCTATAGTGTCTAAGGTTGAAATCTCCTGAAGGGCAAAAGGCCAAGTCCTGACAAGGTCATAATGCGTAAGAAAGGAGTGCTTCGACCTACTTCCTTCCCTAACTCCACCAGACTTGATTGACGCGTAGGCATACAAGTGTCTCTGCAACCATATCAACGGCAAAGTTCTTTTTTTTAGTTTCGTGTTTTCTTCACTCATTCATTACACGATTATCTATGATCAATTTCAGATTTAACGGAAGTACCTTTTTTTCAGCATTCCTAACAGAGAAGAAAGTTTTGGACATCCTTTCTTCCCGTTTATGTGCGTACAACGCTTTCTCCTGAACTGTTGCATTTTGATCATATTGAGGATCTACAGTGTGCTTAAAAATACATGGAAAAATTACAAGGTTGGATTCCTCATATGTACAACAGAAGGAAAGGTTGTATAAACATGGGTCCGGAAATTCGTAATTTCTGATTTATCACATTTTGTTTGAATTTCCTGTAATGTTGCATTCTTTTGATTATCTTACAATAAATGTTCGAAATATCCACCCCTTCCATATTGCATTCCTCTGTTCGTTGTCTCATTGAGTTACGAACACGCTGAAAAGAATGGCTGGTGTACGTACTGTACGAGAAGCTTACACAATAGGGGTATCCTAAACTAACACCAATAGATAGCGCGCGTGTACTTTGAGGGATGCACTTTGCGGAATATATATATTATGTTTTATTTAACGACGCTCGCAACTGCAGAGGTTATATCAGCGTCGCCGGATGTGCCGGAATTTTGTCCCGCAGGAGTTCTTTTACATGCCAGTAAATCTACTGACATAAGCCTGTCGCATTTAAGCACACTTAAATGCCATCGACCTGGCCCGGGATCGAACCTGCAACCTTGGGCATAGAAGGCCAGCGCTATACCAACTTGCCAACCAGGTCGACTGCACTTTGCGTGTGCATTTGTTTTCCAATACAGTAGAACTCCGATTATCCGTCACTCTATTAACCGATTGACGGATTATCCGATTGTCTCTCGCATTTATTTTTTTTTTTTTTTTTGCTGCAGAAACATATGAACGTATTTTTACTAGAGAGTGTTATTACATGCCTTTTCACTTACACAGTATGGTCTACTCAACTTCTGTATAAAATGTCAAAATAAAACGTGTTCTGCTAACTATCGATAAAAGTGCAAACAATTGAGTAGTTTGGGGAAAGAGAAACTGTGATTCATCTCGCATCAGAATACGAGACTGGTGTTACAACTGTGCGCAATTTAATAAGAAGTCAAGGATGAAGTGTATAAAGTATGCGAATCTACAACATGAGACCTTTACTATTCCTATCTTTCCGCTGACATACAAGGAGTTTCCTTGCCCCTTAAAACCAGTCGTTGAAAACCGAACTTGAATGAGTGAATTTCTGATCCACTACCTTGCAATTAAACACAAGATCACGGAGAAAATTACGAAAGTACAAGTATTGTCCACTTAATTTACGAAAATATTTTATGATATGGATTATCCGATTTTTTCGATTAACCGTTCAGTTCACACCCTTCATTACCACGGATAATAGAGGTTCTACTATATTGAGGATTTACGTAGTTTATTAGCATATTAAATACTCTTAAAAACAGCTCAAAAACCCAAATGTTTGTTGTGTTTCTATATATAAAAACCAGGGAAAGCTTTTTGCCTTCAATCAGGTCCAGAAAGATTCTGAATATATGCTTTCAGCCTTTAAAAAATATAACTAATTACATTGCGCTTATTAAACAAAAAGAACTACTTCAAATAAGGAATTGCTGGCTACAGTTAATATCAAAGTGCACTTTCCACATTTTTCTTTAGTAGTACTAATCAATTTTTATTTATTTTTTTAATCTTAATTTGGGGGGGGGGGAATTGTCTCCCTTGCCATCTCCAAATGACGTCTCTGTCCCAGCAGTTATATCTGGCTTATGAAAACAAATTAGCTAATCATAGCAGCTCTCCAAATTCATCACGATGCTGGGTGGCCACCAGTTCCATACACTGGACGAAAATTTATGAGGGAATTTCTTCCGTGAAGACTCGAATCAGCGCTCATTGTTCTTCGTTTGTCCAACACGACGCCTTACACCAGGCAGCTATGTCACGGGAATGGTATAGTTCGTATGGAAAGAAAAATTATTTCTCCAGAGAAATTAGTTTTTATGTAGCTAGGTAATAGAATTATTCTTATTCTTGGTTGCGATTTCCGTCCAAGTTGTGCTGTCAGCAGCACAGAAGAATCATTACAAACAGTCACGCGATGGGCAGGAAACTTCTTAACTGCAGAGCTCTTGTTGTGTAGGCTACGTTTTCTGTCATCAAATCCTATCATTATCAGGATCTCAGTTCTCCCATATTCTGTTAAGATCATCTTATTTTATGTTGACTTCATCAATAAATAACTTCTTTCACAACACAACGATTAACAAAACATCAACAACAAATTTGTTACAGCAGTAAACATAACTATAGTGCCTCTTAGTCTCCTAAGTCCCGAGACTTTTGTTGTTTTATTTTTAAAGTTCAATACAATTCTACGCTTCAAAAAGAGTCACTCAAATTAGGAAAAATGCTGAAACAATTCTGTAGGTTACAACCTAGATCATATATACCCAGATTGCTAGGCGTTATAGGCTTTGACGGCAACAACTTTTATCAGGTTTACTATGCTGCCATCTAGTTGTTACATAAGGAGTCACGTCATAACTCCCATTTTTTTTTTATTATTAACAGGAACATGTATGGTACATAAGTGTCAGCCTTAAAAGGTTTTTACTTTAACAGAGATGGTTAACAAGCAGGAACATTTTATATTTAATTGAGGTGACCGATCTTGACGGTAGTTGTTATTTTATACTCTTGTTGCCAGGGCTCTTATCAGAGGATTGGTGTGGTACAGCAAGTCCTTATGAAAGTTTTCTGTAAATTTCTGTATAATGTCGTAGAATGATTCTATTTCAAGCATGTTTTGTAGTTGTTTATTTGAATTGCATTAGCGACTGTACTGCCATCTCGTGTTCGTTTACGGCGGTCGGGTGGCGATCCTGACGGTTGTTCTCTTCAAAGTGCAACCGATTTTAACATAGAAAAGAGCAATCTATATGTGATCTGGGGTTACAGTTAGGGCAGAAATGCAAGTATATTATACTATACTGCACATATATCTTGTATCATAATCATGTATGAAGTATTGTATAGTAAACTACATTCTTAGGACTCAGGAGTTTAAATAAAATAAATGAAGTATTGGATAAAAAATTTGTCCTTTCAGATAAAATTAAAAAAAAAACTGTAGAGTGTCATTTAATAGTGTTTTCGGTCGTAACTCGCACAACAATGTTGCGATTACCTAGCTTCGATGAAATTGGTGATAGCAAAGTGGTATTTGGCGGAATAAATTCAAGGATTCACCGTAGGATTGCATGAGATTTGTCTTATAGTTGGGGAAATCTTCGGCAGAAGATAATAGGAGATTCGAGGAAATTCTCATAATTGCTTGTAACATTTATATAGGCAGGGTGCGAATTAACGAGGGGTATGGGGGATTTTATCCCTATTGGAAAGTTATCCCCCTCTCATAAATCCATAATAACATTCCTGCCAGGGATAACTTCTATCCCCCTCACAAAATATAATTAAGGAACTAAGTCACTTTTCACAACTTTTCAGGAGAAGCAAAAAACATTCCACTAATAACACAAATATTATATTTTTATGTTATAGAAGACAAACGAATATTTAAAAGTCTTAGTTCCTTTTTCACCGTTCGATGCTCATGACATCCGTTGTTCAAATTGTTGCATAACCCAAAACAGCATATTTTGACTTAGTTCCTTTTAGCTCCGACCGATTCAATAGTTTCAATACGAGTATACTTTATGAAGTGAAAAGTAAGCAAAGAAAATAATGTTGATGTATTATCATCACCGGCAAACTGACAAAAATCAATAACTCAGGAATTACACATCTTATCTTAAGTCTGCTCATGGATATAATAATTATTATGATCAAGATACAAGACAAACAACTCAGTACGACCAAGCAATGAGCAATAATAATAATAATAATAATAATAATAATAATAATAATAATAATAATAATAATATTATTATTATTATCAATATTATTATTATTATTATTATTATTATTATTATTATTATTATTATTATTATTATATGTATGGTATTCTCTATCTAGGATTTTATCCCCCCCCCTCACAAGAAATCTTAATTCGCACCCTGTATATAGAAATTAAAGTAATGAAGTTATTAGGAAAAATAAGTATCCTATAATTTTCTATAATATTTCAGTGTCTTAATTTAACATTACCGGTACCCATACTGTACCCAAAGTATTTTAAAGCAGAATATTTTCCTGTAAACCACTGGAGAAAAATTATTGTAAAAAAAAATACAATGTTGTCCCTTATGGGAGGGAGTTGCATCGATGCCGCCTGCAATGTATTATACCTTAATATGTTCATTTATGGCCTAGGATATGGAAACTACCTAGTCATTCGGAATATCTCTTCATACAGGCAATTTGAACAGTAACGATGACTTATTAATTAATAAATGAAAAATATATTTTGATTCTTCTTCGTTTCAGTTATTTATATTTTTATACAAAGGGACCGTGTTAAAACAGTTGCTGTAGATGTGTCACTTCGGTATCAGATGGACTTGGAAAAGTTTAATATGAAACACTTTTTAAACGAAATATTGAACTTGAGTTTAATTTAATAAAAAATACTGTTCGTACACAAATGGGGTAATTAGTAAATGTGGGGAGTATAAACAGAGGAATGGTTAATTTAATGTACTCTAGTTCTAAAGTACTTAACTGTAGTATTAATTTTCAAATTAATCAAATTCTCTATACAACTCACTGGTGTCATATTGATTTGAGAATGTTTTCGCACGGCCGTCTTGATGCTCCCTTCTCGCTTGTTTTCGCGAAGCGAGCATCAAGTAGGCCGTGGTTTGCGACTATTAATTACATTGTTGTCTGGAGACTTGGCCTCATGGAATGAGGAAGCAATTATGAAGTAATTAACGAGAAGGCTCCGCCTAGTTAAACGCTTAGCTATATTTAAATGAGGGGAGTATAAAGACAAAATAAAAATAAATATCAAACTTTTATTTCAAATCCCAAACATCCTCACAATCCCAAGCAAGATAACGACAAAAATTACGAACAACATAAATGTTTCACGCAGTTATAGCGATTCGATGAATCCCCTGCCATTTTTTGTATTTATGAAGATTATGTAGGTACGCATTTTAAGGTAAGATTTTGATATGAGTTCATTGAAGTTATGACCAAAATTCAGACATTTACATGTGATGGCACTCTGTGCTAACTATATTATGTTGCAAGCTCAGTATTTAAGATAACAAAGGACGACACCGAAAGAAATAATATCCACTTCCTGCAGTTAATCGAAGGTCCTCTGGATTTTTATGGGGAATTGCTACCGCTTGAAAACTTACTACTGTTCTTTTATAATCTTGATTATACAACTTTTAACATTGTATCACTTCGGAATATGTATGATAAGACTTTCTTGTGTTAAATTCTAACGTACCTTGTTTAGGTAAATGTTTCGACCTATTTATGGGTCATCCTCAGAACTGGTCGTTGTTGCTCTTGGGGCCTCTTGTTTTGTTTCCTTTGAGGTTGTGTTCGTGTAGTATAATGTAGAGTCAAAGAGTGTGTGTGTTCTGAAATTGAGTTGTGTGTTGATAATTTCGTTGGGGTGTTTCTGGCTTTTTGGTTGGATGTGTAGTATTTCCATGTCTAAACACACTAGAACAATATGAAGTACACAGACACACGAAAACACACCCCAACGAAATTCTCAACACACAACTCAATTTCAGAACACAAGCACTCTTTGACTCTACATTATATCACACGAACACACCCTCACAGGAAACAAAACAAGAGGCGCCAAGACCAACAACGACCAGTTCTGAGGATGACCATAAATAGGTCGAAACATGTAAACAAGGTACGTTAGAATTTAACACAAGAAAGTCTTATCATACATATTCCGGACTGTTTTTAATTGGTTTATTTTACGATGCTTTATCAACTTCGTTGGTTATCTAGCGTCTAAGTGAAATGAAGGTGATAATGCCAGCGAAATGAGTCCAAGGTCCAGCGTCGAAAGTTACCCAGCGTTTGTTCTTAATGGGTTGAGGGAGAACCCCAGAAAAACTCAACCAGATAACCAGGATTTGAACACAGGCCACTCGTTGCACGGTCAGACATGTTGACCGTTACTCCGCAGCGAAAATTAAAATTTGAAATGTTGCAAGTGAGTGACTGATTTTTTCAAACTCCTATTTTGTTCGTGAGGTTCTAAGCTAACCGAATTGATTCATCGGATGGACGGTGCTTACGCTTTCGTTGCTGCCTGCATGGCGTGGTGCTGATTTTCACTTCCTGGACGTCCCGGTCTTAATTGTGCTCTAAATTATTTTAATTGTAACACACAATGCTGGGAACTGCTGTCTGGTTTAACGACGCTGAATCAAGGACCGGTCGCGCTCAGAGGAGGGGATGGCTGGTACATGAGGCCGGGAACGCACGCGGAGGCTGCAGTGCCACAGCCGCTCCGGAAGACGACGCATTCGAGCCATGAAGCAGGTGAGTACCAAGGACCACACTACTGTACTGCTCTATCATACTGGCGGTCGTGACTTTCCTCGGACTCCAACATGCCAAGGTGAAGTTCAATGAACTACTTTTACTTTCTCGTTATACGAAATATATAGCAGAAATATCGTGGTGCTATGAAAATATTGATTTCGAGATCTTTACATGTATACATGCCTTCGACACGCCGTCTGTCCGTAAGTATACACATTAATATTCCCACAGGAAATGTGTATTGTTTTCCGAGGACTTCAGGAAACATGAGATTAATTCCAGAAAAAAAGAAATAATATGATAGCATTTTCATTTTATTATTTTACTAGCCGTACCCGTGCGCTCCGCTGCACCCGTTAGAAATAAATATAAAGTAATTACATAATTAAAATAGGACATTTGATCCAGGGAACATTCGTGTTTGATAGAAGGATAAATTGTTTAATATGTTACTTAATTTAAATTGTATTTAAAATATTAAAATGCGATCATTTTGATCCAGGGACCACTCATTTGGCGCAATGACAATTCCTTTAACATGTTTCTTAATTGTTATTACCAATTATTTTTGGAAAAGCGAAAATTAATAGAAAAATTTTGGCTACAGATTTATTATTATGTTTATATTATATTATATTATATTATATTATATTATATTATATTATATTATATTATATTATATTATATTATATTATATTATATTGTGAAAAAGTGTGTTGATAACGGATGTACTCGAATTAGAAAGTTTTTAATTTGTTGTGGGAGCTCTTGAATCTCAGGAGGAACAACTTTTACAACAGCGCAACATAATCTGCTTGGTTCATTACCCAATTTTTTTGCATAGCATTTATTGCATATGTATTTTATGTATTTTAACACGATTCAATTGAGCATATTTAAAATTCGAATTATAAAATAATGGATTGCTAAGCTAACGTACTATTACTGCATACTAAATCAATACACTCTCGTTGTTCGTTAATTCTCTGAGATAAAAATGAATATGTTCATAAACATTATTATACGAAATACAGGAAATGAATATACAGAATAACCTATCAAGTTTTCTGTGCATAAGAAGCTATTTTAATCTTACCTGTCCTCAATTCACTCACAAGTTACTGTAATAACATTATAGCATTATGTCCATCCAGAGAAATTACACTTTCCAATGATGAAATAATAATTAATTACACAAATCGGTTAATTTAGCTTCTGATATTACTTCATACAAGCACAGAAACATTGTCTGTAGGGTATGTTTCATAGCTTTCGATTGTTGTGTCCAAGGCCCCTTATAGACGAAGTCATTTGTTTTTTATTCCAATACACCGCCTTAGATGGCAGTTATTTTAATTTTAAAACTCATTTATCTCATTAAATATCAGTTCTATAAAAATTTTTCAGAGAATAAAACTTATCAGAAATCATTTTTAAAGAAACTTTTGTTATGCAACATATTTCATAAAAATCAGCAATAAGCGAGATATTTCGATTTATTTAAGTCAGGCCCCCTTATAACCCGCCTTTTAAATAAAGTATTTTGAATTCCATATAGCCTATAATCTAAGTTACAACGGACTTAATTTATATTCCAATTTTCATCGAAATCGGTTCAGCCATTATCGCGTGAAAAGGTAACAAACATACAGACAGACAGACAGACAGACATACAAACAAAAATTTAAAAAAAGCGATTTTCGCTTTCAGGGTGGTTAGTTATATATGTTAGGACCAATTATTTTTGGAAAATCGAAAATTACCAGAAAAATTTCGGCTAAAGATTTATTATTAGTATAGATTTTAACTGATTTTAAGTTACTAATATGCTTTTACTTCATAACATTAATAAGAATATAGAGCCGTTCACAATGAAAATTAAGCGTGCAAATTATGACGTTTAATTAAACAGCGAAATAAAAAAAGATTGTTGTCATTCATAGTAAAAACTTAATATTGGCCTAAATGATAATCAATGAAGGAAGAGAACATAAGACTAGCAAAATGTGTATGTGCGGGAACTCTATCATGCAATTTAGGTTAAAGTTTTATATATATATATATATATATATATATATATATATATATATATATATATGTGTGTGTGTGTTATGATTTATTTAACGACGCTCGCAACTGCAGAGGTTATATCAGCGTCGCCGGATGTGCCGGAATTTTGTCCCGCAGGAGTTCTTTTACATGCCAGTAAATCTACTGACATAAGCCTGTCGCATTTAAGCACACTTAAATGCCATCGACCTGGCCCGGGATCGAACCCGCAACCTTGGGCATAGAAGACCAGCGCTATACCAACTCTCTAACCAGGTCGACTATATATATATATAGGATTTTTTTTTAAAGTGAGGGATAAATTTAATTCTTATATTTTCTCCATTTTCTACATAATCTTAAAAATTTTGGCATTGGCTTATTACACAAGAAATAGGATTTTTAGTATCACGACTCACAAACAATAATCTGCTACGTTAATATCTAGGAATATTGCAGGCCAAGTTAATGGAAAGTGCCTACTGAAAACACGACCACAAGAAAATTGAGAAAAAAAACCGTTATATATAGGATTTTTTCAAAAGTGAGAGATAAATTTAATTCTCATATTTTCTCCATTTCTACATAATCTTAAAAATTTTGGCATTAGCCTATTACAGAAGAAATGAGGTTTTTAGTATCACCATGACAACGAGTTTTTTTTTTCTGATTTTTCTTGTGATCGTGTTATCAGCAGGCACTTTCCTTTAACTTGGCCTGCAATATCGCCAGATATTAACATGGCAGATTATTGTTTGTGAAGCTGTCAGAAGAAAAGTGTGTTCTTGAGCAAACCTACGACATTTAATGAGAGGAGGGTCGAAGGACTTAAAATTATGTAGAAAATGTATAAAATATGTGCGACTAAAGTTACCTCCCACTTACGAAAAACCCTATACGTTCATTTGAATAAAAGTTTGTCATTCTTACGCTCATTCGCTTACCTTCAGAGTTCAATTCCGTTGCAATTCATTTCCAGACATTTTCTCTCAGTTCTACATATTTATATGAATTATATTTTTTGTCATAAAGACATCTATGCTGCTGAAATAAAATAATTTATAAATTTTTCGTCAAACGACTTAATTTTATCAGATGTGGTCTCTTCATCAGTGATTTTCTTTGCTTTGAGTGTCTGTCTCTGATAGCTCCACTAAAAATTAGACCTAAACGTCTGGAGTTCGCAAGGTCGTAAGTTAACGTATAATTTTAAGTTTAATTAATTTATTTTAAATGTCTTCATTACATAAAAATGTACAAGGTTTGAAGATTACATTAACATTTGCGTTTAATTTTCATTGTGAACGGGCCTTATTACACTAAAATAGTAAACTTACTGCGGTTTATATATTTTGTCACGGCCTTCTTTATTTTTATTTTCAGTTATATGTTAAGTTTATTTATACACGTTTTAACATCTGTGTGTTTAGGATCTGTGGGTATACCAGTAGGCCGTGGTTACTATTATTGACTGTTAAATACTTTAAGATTATACTATGTTCAATTAGCAACTTTTTTACACTCCACGCATTTATTAATCATCCCATTTGTGTAGGAATAATAATATTCTATTAAATTAAAATTATGTTGACTGTTTTGTTAAGCTTTTACATTTACTGTACATATTTCCAGCTTAAGCGGAACAGTGGAGTTCTTATCGCTTCCGTGACGTAGAGTGCTTGGATGACGCCACCGTATTAACAGAAAGTGTGACCAGATTTCGCAAACATCAAGAATTGCGCTAATAGTTGAAAATTCTCCATGCCAAATTTTAGTTTCAAAATTTACGTAGGCTAACCCTAGCCGTTGTATAAATACATAAAAATGAAGAAACTGCGTTTTTTCTTAAAATATTAGTTTCTTTCTTTCTTTCTTTCTTTCTTTCTTTCTTTCTTTCTTTCTTTCTTTCTTTCTTTCTTTCTTTCTTTCTTTCTTTCTTTCTTTCTTCCTTCCTTTCTTTCTTTCTTTCTTTCTTTCTTTCTTCCTTTCTTCCTTTCTTCCTTTCTTCTTTCCCTTCTTTCTTTCTTTCTTCCTTTCTTTCTTTCTTTCTTTCTTTATTTCTTTCTTTCTTTCTTTCTTTCTTTCTTTCGTAAACGAAGTGTCAGAAATCGTGCATCGATTTAAAATCAGGCAGTACAGCAGAACCGCTAGGTTTCTTCATTATACATAATATATATGTATATAATGTATATATGTGCATATTCATATGGTAATCGAGAAGAGAAATCCAGTCACTGACCTCAGCAACCTCACCACAGATTCTCATTTTCTCTTATTCATACCCGTTCATTGTACAAATTTTACATATGTGTTTATTTTCATCAGTGTTTGTACTTCTTTTTTGTATTTATATGTGCTATCTGGTAGGATGGAAGAGAAGGACTTATGGCCTTAATCCTGTCAGGTTAAATAAATAAATAAATATATATATATATATATATATATATATAACTTATACTACCGCAGCCTTATATGTTTCTTTTAATAATAATAATAATAATAATAATAATAATAATAAAAATAATAACAATAATAATAATAATAACGGTAAATGTAGCCCCTTCACACGCTATGAAGACATTTGGCGGCATGGAGGTAAAGCCCCATGCTTTCTTGATCTCGGCACTAGAATGAGGTGGTGTGGTCGTCACCACACTCCGACCACATTTTACCCCCTGGGAAGGACCTGGTACTCAATTTAATAGGAGGCTGAATGAACCTCGGGTACGTTCTGGAAGTTTGGTAAGGAGAAAATTCCGTCACCACCCGGGATAGAATCCGGGCCTTCCAGTCCGTAGCCAGCTGCTATACCAACAGAGCTATCAGGCCGCTATAATAATAATAATAATAATAATAATAATAATAATAATAATAATAATAATAATAATAATAATAATGATAGAAATAGCCGTTGGGCGACAGTTATAAACGTGTTTAACTGGAGAAAGGGCCTCAGTTCTCTTCCTTGCGGATTCGCGCCTCATCGGGCACCAACAGCTCAAGACGGAAGCACACAGCTTCCTGGCCTGGAGCAGCGGCGATGCGGCGGGAGCAGTGAGAGGGCCAGCAAAAAGAGTTCATGCTAACTTATTTTCGGTGTAAATATCCTGCATAAAACACATTAAACTCCTTAACTACTACTACTACTACTACTACTACTACTACTACTACTACTACTACTACTACTACTACTACTACTACTACTACTTCGGGCGCGGGTTCGATCCCCTCTTGGGCTGATTACCTGGTTGGGTTTTTTCTGAGGTTTTCCTCAACCGTAAGGTGAATGCCAGGTAATTTATGGCGAATCTTCGACCTCATCTCGCCAAATATCATCTCGCTTTCACCCAGCTTATCGACGCTAAATAACCTAGTAGTTGATACAGCATCGTTAAATAACCAACCAAAAGAACTACTACTACTACTACTACTAATAATAATAATAATAATAACCGCCATGGTGGCTCTGTGCTGGCGTGCTGGCTTATAAGTCAGGGAGCTCGGATTCAAATCCCGGTCGACCTATCCTGACTTTATAACTTGTCGGGCAAGCCCGTGCTGTAGGCAAGAAAGAGTTTTCTCTGGGTACTCTGGTTCCCTTGTGGCATCCCAATAGGCCTAATTCATCATCATCATCATCATCATCATCATCATCATCATCATCATCATCATCATCTTTATTCATCAGAATATATTCTAGATCATAGATATTCAATTGTAACTCGTACGAGGTAACCCCTGGCGTAAGCAACCCGCAGCGCATATTCTTTAAGGTCGTTTTTCCTATTTTATATGGAAAGTTATTGACCTTAGCAGAGCATGCTTGACGTGCAATGTCCTGGTTCTATAAGCGTTTGGACACCCATGTTCTAGATCCACTGCCTCTGGTGCATTATGGGTAATCTCTGACAGTGGTCTACGTTTCTTGCACTAGCGACATATATGAACACTCTCGTAGAGTCGGGGCAAATAACGTTCTGCCATTGCAGAAAATAATAATAATAATAATAATAATAATAATAATAATAATAATAATAATAATAATGATAATGATAATAATAATGATAATAGTAATAATAATAATAATAATAATAATAATAATAGGAATAATAATAAATACATACAAATAAATAATAGGTAGTCCCGCGTCATAGTGTTGTGGTCTAAGGTATTAAGCAATACTTATTCTCTCTTCCTTAGTCGATTTAACCTCCCTTTTTCCGTCTTACAAGCCCCTGTAGGTAGGGGAGAGAGAATCACTAAATCACACACTAAACATCTTACAAGTGCGACTAAGAAAGAAAGAATAAGTATTGCTTAATACCTTAGACCACAAATTTCTTCCATTGCCCACACCGGGAATCAAATCTCGGACCACTTGGTCGAGAAGCGCACGCGTTATCCACATAGGCACAACAGCGGGCCAGCAATACTGTATAATTTTATTATAAAATTAACGGACCTTCATTTTAATTTAAAATAGTGATAAGTCCTATTTTACTAATTATTCAATCTCGCTACTTTCTTCGTGATTTTAGGTATACATACAATAATCTGGTTAGCATAATAACCATTTTTGAGGAAATTATCATATAAACATTATTTCTCCTTTTTTTTATTTCGAGTTTAGACTGACGTTTTTATTTTCCTCTGATCACAAAGCTATTCCGGGCTTTCCCTTTCTTAAAGATTAGCGGTGAATACTTGTACTTGTAAACCCTTCTTGTTATGCTGGTTGAACTTGCGAAGAAGATAGTAAATGACGGGGAAAGAATTATGCTTAGAATCTCGATATGAACAACCGATACTTTTTTAGCATTTTGTACACTAATTTTCATTAGTGTAAGAATATCAGAAATAATTACTACATTCGAAGTCAAAACAAAACAAAGAAATCCCATTAGAAATCCCCCAAGAAATCCTTAATGTGGATGGCGGAATGTTCAGGCTTCTACTTCATGAGATAATCGGCATTGAGTAGCAGTAGGGATGTACTATGGCCGCTTCTGTCCCCAAAGAAACGCCCTGGTATTTATTTCTGTTAGAGACCACAGCACGGGCGAAAGGATTAGGTCAATGGGGAAGCGAACTCGCGACCTACCGTCTTGTAGCTCGACGTTATCGCACATCCCAATATATGAGGTAATTTATATAAATTTGATAACAATAACAACATAGACGTACTTAAACGACTTATAAGTGAAGTAAAATAGCTCACTTTTGTTATAATTAATGTGCAATGTAGGAAAAGGAAGTTCATCTCATTATTAGAGCGTGCAGAAAATGATTTCATTTACGTAGTTACATCTTTTTAATGATACTTCAAGAAAATAAACTGTTAACAGTGGTATAATGCATGACAAGATAAAAGAAATGTAATTACAGTATTACGAAATCGTAAAACGTGTAATGAGAAAGTGGTGTATCATCTTTGTGATACTTCCTGAAACGAAATTTGTTTAAGCAGGGCACGGGTTGAGCATTATTACACAAAATTCTGTAACGGAAGTTTTAAGATGGCCTTCGTGTTGTTGCTACAGAGCTATGTTACCGCGTAAATAAATTTTGCTGATGTTTGCGGTTTTCCACCAATTTACATAAATTAATATATAATTTAGTAGGAGTGGAGCTGCCGTCGGGCAGTACATCTTCTGTGTAGTGATGTGAAGTTACATAATCGAAACCAGTGAGTGAAATTATATTATTGAGAAGATTTTTACTAGAAAATATGCCGAAATCAGAGACTGAAGGAACGAGAACGTGGCGTGAAAGAAATCATGTAAATGAACACCGAAAATTGAGAAAAACTAAGAAAAATTGAATCCAAAAACGAAAAAGAATATCCATTTTGAATCTTGCGTACACTACTTACACTTGAATATATGTAATTGATTAACTAGCAAACTTACTTAACGTGTTAATTATGTAAGTCTGTGCGGCTTACAGCTGTTTCGGTGCTTCATTACACCATGTCAGTACACACACACACTATTTGACTCCACTTTTCAACACCTTTCAACAATCAAACGCACCCACATAACAGGCAGAGAAGTTCGAGATGACGCCGAGATCTAGTAGGCTCTGAGGATGGTGTGATGAAGCACCGAAACAGCTGTAAGCCGCATAGACGTACATAATTAACACGAGTAAGTCCGGTAGCGAAAAAGAATAGACTGTTACGATTGCGAGAAAGGAAAGAAGGTGTATTATTGGAACCTCTCTTCTGCAGTATCAACAATTTAGTGAATGCTCCTATTCCGCCGTCAATCAACGAAGAATCATAGAGCGCAATGCCCAATCAACTGGTGTCAGTGATTTAGAATTAAAACATAGTTAATCATATAGAGACTTTGAAATTAATACAAGTGCTAATAAAATATTTGAAAAGCAATTTATGAACAGTTGATTTGGTTTTGTGTGCTCCATTTTTAATATATGATTTTAGCTACCGTATTCGTTTTTGAATTCAGAAAATTACTGAGAATGAAAGAGGGACGTTGATGGAAAACAGCAGAAATCAATCAGTTAAATAGTGTTACTAAAATAAATTTTGATAACAAATGTCGCTGACTACAAAATTGAGATTGCATAGTAGTATAGCATCGAAATCTGCCCTTTTATATGACTGTGAGAGTTAAGTCTTATGTAAGAAGTTAAAAGCTGCTCATATGCAATTCTTGAGACATTTACATGTATTAGGTTTAACAAAATTAGATAGAGAAATATAACTATGGGAAAAAATTAGATGTTAGCAACATTGTTGATGACATTTGCAATTGAAGGGTTCAGAATCACAGTGGGCCAAGCGCCATTTACTAAAACCGTAGAAAACAAGTGTTAAAATGATTCAATGGAAACATGTAGCAAGTAATATAAAATATGCACATTAAAACTAAATTATATGTCAATCTTCATTAAACTATGGTATTCACTTAACTTTAACCCTTGCTTTCTCCGTGTTTAATAATTGGCGCTTGGCCCATTATGGATCTGAACCCTTCAATTATCAGTTACATTGGAGGGAGGACATCAACCGAATGAATCCAGATCGTCTCCCCATCTTGGCTTTTCAGTATCGATCCAGAGGCAAGCGAGATTTGGGAAGACCGAGAAGAATATGGCGAATTTAGAAACACATTTGTGATTTATAAGAAACAGGACAAAAGTCCTATTATTCTGGTTCATGATGATTATGATGATGGTCATCATCATCAGGAAAAACATGTTAAAATTAACCCTAACCTTCGTCTCTCATTGTACGAACATTTAAAGAGATTATTACAAATTTACAACTGAAGAAGTTTCACTTCCGACGCGCTTAGAGGCTAAACACTTTTTTTTTTTTGGAAACTATAAATAACAAAGAATCATAAAATTCCAGAATCGCAGAAACTGATCAAAATTGTCACTTCAGGCACCTATAGGTAAGTTAAAAGGTAGGTACAAAGATATTAGAATTAAAGAGCTGATCTCATTCATTCATTCATTTATTTTATTCCATGGATCTTACATGAGCACTGAAGCTTTAAGATGTGGAACAAGTCAAAATTTTACAATAATACAATTACAATTTTTACAAATTTTTACAGTTTTACAATTTAGTAATTTTCCACAAATTTTACAATTTTGTGCAATTTTTTACAATATTTTGGCGAGATGTAGTGAGATGAGGTGAGGTCCGAGGATTCGCCAAAAGATTACCCGGCATTTGCCTTTTGGTTGGGGAAAACCTCGGAAAACCCCAACCAGGTAATCAAATCAAAGGGGTTGATGCCGAGGACTCACCATAGACCATCCGGCTTCAGTCCCACGGCTGGTGAAAACCTCGGAAGAAAACATTCAATGACACCAAAGGGGGATCCAACCCAAGCCCGAACGCAGCTCCGGATCAGCAGCCCAGCGAGTCTGCCAACTGATCTACATCGATGGCTCTACTAAAAATATACAATACATAGCGAATCAGATTATTAAATTTACAAACGCAAACGATCATTCATCAGTTGAGCTATATGTATAATACTAAACAAGTACCTAAGTTAATTAAATTTAAGGCATAAACAATTCAATCAGTTGTGATATACAGAAATTGATAATAGTCTACATATCATGCAAACTACTTCGAATTACAAACACAAACAATTTATCAATAGAGCTATACAGATTACTATTCAATTTAAAGCATATAAAATTCATCGGCCAAAACTATACAAACATATACAATACAAAGTAAGCAGATTAATTCAATTTACAAGCATACTTTCATTAAACTACACAAATCTAGCTCGCTTCTGGTTACATTCTATGTTAAATGCTCCAAGACTGTTATTTCCGCATAACTCAAACAACCGCGGTCCATTCATTTTCACAGACATCATTCACAGATGCTTGGAAATGGATCCATTAAGAACTTAAGCGATAGAAATTTAGGAAAGTGTGAACTGCGTTGTAACACGTGAGAGTGTTATGCAAACACCGCCAGCGCAGCGCTTCAATCATATCCTGTGTGATGCGACAGGTGAAATCCGGGTCGCGGGCCTCGCGTTGGGCCGAGTATCAATAAACAAAGTGCGGTACGCTTCGCACTTGAGCAAGGCCGAAGAAAGCGCCACTACATCAACTTCTCCTCAGAGGAAAGTTCCATGTTCTCCGGGCTACTCAACGATTTCTCTCGACACATGCGTAAGTAACAGTAAATACAGTATACAGTAAATAATGCCACTATTCCGTACCATCACGTCGTCAGAAACCTCGGCATTTTCTTGGACGAAAATTTAAATTGGGAATGCCAAATAAAGGAAATATCCAAGAGAGTGTGCTATACCATGCATTCTCTTAGCCCATTCAGAAACTTCCTCCCGCCAGAATTAAAACAGACTTTAGTGCAAACCCTCGTACTACCACTGTTTGACTATTGCGACGTAATACTTACAGACTTGACAACCGAAGTTTCGAACAAGCTGCAGCGTGTGTGTCAGATTCATCAGCAATGCTCACAAATTTGACCATATTACACCCTCGTTCAAATCTTTATCCCGGCTGCCACTTAATAAACGTAGAACACTTCATTCGCTCTCTCTTCTGTTTCGAGTTCTCCACACTTCTACTCCAAATTATCTTCGTTCCCGGTTTAACTACTTATCCTCCAATCACAATCTAAACACCAGGTCACAGGAGAGCCAAATCCTAGCAATTCCTGCCCATAGAACATCCCACTATTCATCCTCTTTTACTGTCTCAGTCCCCCGTGAATGGAATTCTCTACCCCAGAAAATTAGGGGCTGCCAGACAACAACCACTTTCAAGAAAAGGCTAAACGATTTCTTACGGGCGCAGTCAAATTGAAGTTATAATTGTGATCGAGTTTAATAATTTATTTTAATTTAGGTATGACTATTTTTATTATTATTACTATTATTATTATTATTATTATTACATAATTATTTTATTGTTGTTATGATCATAAAAAGAATTGTCATTCTATTATATTAATTATGTATTATATTGTATTGCTTTGTATTGTATTGTATTAATTATGTTATATTCATATAAATGTAGTAATTTTCTATCATACTGGTTGAGTGGAAGAGAAGGCCGAATGGCCTTAACTCTGCCAGTTAAAATAAATTATTATTATTATTATTATTATTATTATTATTATTATTATTATTATTATTATTATTATTATTAAGTCGGAAATAAGTGCAACTACCTTGGAAAATTTCCTTGGTTTTTCATTAAAGGAATATCTCCGTATCTCCGTTGAATAACGTCACTCGTATTTATTGTCTCTAAAAAGTCTATATTAGGACTAGACTAATAGGAAATTTAAAGGATTTTGCGGGACGGAAATTTGAATTCCGTTGCCATGGAAAAACTTACGCCATATCCAATATATCGTGGCTAACTAGAAAGACAGGCTATGGCGCGACGTCACATTCTTAGTCATAACATGGCCAACCTTGAACAAGTTTATATATAAATGCACCTTTAACAGGAGTTTAATATAGCAATTCCTTTGTTTTGTAGAACTTTGAACATGACATGTATTTATATTAGGCGATTGTCAATATGGCCATGACTAGACCATGATAATCACGTGACTCCAATTCGTGCCGAAGCCTGTCTTTCTCGTTAGCCACGCCATAAATTCAATAATGTACGAGTCCATTCCTGTATACATAGGGAGTCCGTGTAAAACTAGATTCCGGAAGTTATGCTAATGTATCTTTAACTGGGTGGATATATGAATGCATTAAATACAAATAATCATATTCCTGCAGAATTGGGGACGGTAGAGTCAGTATTCATTTCGCCTATTTTATCTTCTGTTGCCTATTTCAAGGTTATTTTACCTTATTTGCTTTGTTATGGATTTTCTGCTATTATTTACCCTTAATAAAATAAATTTGTACAAAGAAAATAAAAAAATGTACGAATTCTAATGCATTAATAGTATATTATTCAACGAACCTATAATGATACTAATTAAGACCCGAGCATGTTTATGAAACGAGCGTATGCGAGAAATTATGACAATGAGTGTATTTTCAGCGTGTTCTCGACTATTGCTACAGATGACAGTGTCTTTTCAGCGTGTTCCCAAGTAATGCAACAGATGGCAGGCACGGAGCACTTCTGCGTGTACATCGTATTTATTGATTTTTTGCAGGGCTTTGGTTTGACGATTTTAACCTCAAATCAAAATACATTAAAACACAGGAAATAAACTAAATTTATTAGATTATTAACATTAACACGAACAGAATTTATTTTATTTTAAATAGGCCTATATGTTGTTGATTGTGCAATTTATGCTTGCCATTTAGGATTGCTCCTTTCAAGGCTTGCGGGTTCTTGCGCGTACGATATTAATCAATATCGATTAATATCGTATATGCTTAGTTGGAATAACATAATGAATAGCAGTACTTTAATGTATGTCATTAAGGTACAGTTACGTTACATATAATGAGCGTATTATAGCATGGTCGAGCAATATATATATATATATATATATATATATATATATAAGTGAGGCACACTAATTTCATTTTTATTTCATACATAAGGACAGTTACGCAAATTAAACAATATTTTCTTGTAAAGCGAATCTCTTCGGAGAATCAGACTCTTCATAAATACATTTAAATGATTTATGATGAAATGCCAGTTGAGTAGAAGAGAAGCTGGTTCAATTCGCGAGGCGAAAAAATTTCTGTGTCAACAAGAAATCAACAATGTTCTCGCATTTACAGCGGCACATTATCTTTTACCGGAAGCAACTGCGAAGTTAGAGAAAAGAGGCGAGGTACTCGAAGATATACTGTAAGTCAGCTGCGAGAATCATGGAGTCGAGGGGCTTGCTGTTAGTGAGAAGTGTAAACGTGTGATGTCACGAGTGGTATTAGGGACTAGAAAAACTTAAAAATATTCGTGATGTTCTGAAAGGTGAAAGTTCTTTTGTTACCGATACAAGTCTATCCACAACAGCATGTTGTAAGTATGTTCTAATCACTTCGGTGGAAGTGGAATGATCTTTTTCAGTGATGAAAAAATTTTCACTGTCTATGACAGTTTGGAATTTGAAAAAAGAAAACATCTTGTGACATGTAAACAAGAAAAGTAAGAGCAAGCACTGAAATAAATTTGACACAGGTTTATTAAATAACCTATATTAAATTACTATTTCAATGATTTTGCCTATTTTCGTAATTTTTATATCTCTATTTTGTATATTATGGCGGCCGGGTAGCTCAGTTGGTAGAGCAGCTGGCTACGGACTGGAAGGTCCGGGGTTCGATCCCAAGTGGCGACGGGGTTTTTCTCGTTGCCAAACATCCAGAACGACCCCGAGGTTCACTCAGCCTCCTATAAAATTGAGTACTGGGTCTTTCCCGGGGGTAAAAGGCGGTCAGAGCGTGGTGCCGACCACACCACCTCATTCTAGTGCCGAGGTCATGGAAAGCATGGGGCTCTACCTCCATGCCCCCCAAGTACCTTCATGGCATATGACGGGGATACCTTGACCTTTTTACTTTTTTGTATATTATACTGCCTATTTCCTGAATTTTAAGTGCCTATTTTAACCAAAATAAATGCCTGAATTTCTGGGCTCAATGTAAGAGTCCCTTCAGACGAGGTCACTTTTAGTGGCACTGCTAAATTTTTGTAGAGAATTTTTCAGTCTTCCAGCGAACATGGACGTAGAAGGAGATATACTTTTGGCAGATTTGCTCATACAGAAATAGCATAACTTAAAAATAGAAGAAGAGTCTGGGTTCATCCATTAGTTTGGAAAGACTGAATCGCGGACTATTCCACCCCTTGTTTGATGATTTATATCAGGACGATGAAAAATATTAATTTAAAATTACGCAAATGAGGAACGATATGGCATAAAACATATTTTGTGCGAGATCGTGCGTATTTGCTTGGTTTCCGCACAAAACCAATCCGCGGAAAGTCTAAAATTCCACATTGAGTATTCACAACCTAACACACATAACAATTTCCCTCTTCTTACCGCTTAAGTGACATATTGATTTTACTGCTTTAGGCTTTTAACATAATATTTTTAGAGACATTCAATATAATTATAATTATAAATTGGAAACTTACCACTGCAATTTCACCTAAATTGCACTGTTAATTATTGTTTTTAAATATTTGCAAAAATTAAGTAAATTCTACAACTCCACTAAAGTTACTGCATTCGTGATGCAAGTAACATTAAGGAAGCCGTGAAAAAAATAAAAAGTGGAGTTGTAGAGTTTACTTAAGTTTTGCAAATATTTAAAAACAATAATTAACAGTGCAATTTAGGTGAAATTGCAGTGGTACGTTTCCAATTTATAATTATTACTATATTCAACGTCTCTAAAAATAATATCTTAAAAGCCTAAAGCAGTAAAATCAATATGTCACTTAAGCGGTAAGAAGAGGGAAATTGTTATGTGTGTTAGGTTGGGAATACTGAATGTGGAATTTTAGACTGTCCGCGGAATGGTTTTGTGTGGAAACCAAGCAAATACGCACGATCTCGCACAAAACATTTTAAAGTAACAATGTTGAAGATAGATATTTTTGTTTCGCAAATTTGCCGTCATTGAACAGAAACCAAGATGGAGATTTCATTGCAACTAATTAGAAATTCCTCTTTCAGATATGTAATAAACGATCTTCGCACAAAATAATGTACGATACACGAGCGGTATGTTTTCTTTCAATTCTCTGAAATTCAAAAAGCTCAACTACGTTTCGTTTTTTCAAACTTTTCCTCGAACATGAAAACTTCAACATACCGCTCTTGTAACGCATATTACTATTTGTTTACTTTTTAAGAATTTAAAATTAAATATAATAGGCACCAAACATGAAACCAATCATAGCACGTACGAGTAATTCAACCAATATACTAGAAATAGGTGTCTGTAGCATAATGGCAAAGTCAAAGGCCGTGGTGTAATTGAATCCAGGTTCAAACCTCAGATCAGCTAATTTTTCATCTCTTTGTTAATATTTTATTTAGTACATTATTTTAGATGCGTTATTTTATTTTATGCTCGACCATGCAGAAATGTAGTAATTATACATCTGGTAGCAGCCCTTTAATGGACCTCATTAAAGTACACCTAGTCATTAAAGTTCAGGTGTTCCACCAATCAGAAAACACCATTGTAGCAATATGAAAGCGCAAGTATCGATTATTCCCGGATATGCAATCGAAAGACAACTAGCGAAACGTCACGGAGGCAGGAAATCCAATACTGTCGCAGAAGGTTATGTTCTGTTACTATAATAATTAGCGTTAATTGTAAATAATATTCAAATAAATACAATTTGGCATCTCGTTTTTCAATGTCTAAATCAATTTCAAGGTTATATCAAGATTAATGTTTATTTTACTCTCTAGATTATATCAAGGTCAATGACATTTGTTCTTCGGAAAAAATCAATACTTTCGCGTCTGCGCATATCTCACAATTTACGAGATATTGCACAAGGTCAGTTCCGCTCTCCAGTCAGATAAGAATAACATGAATACTTATGAATAATTTCAAGTTAGAAATATGGTCGAGCATTAAAAGTCGTATAAGACTTGCCTATAATGGTAATTAAGACGCTCGTATGAAAATTATGAAACGAGCGCAAGCGAGTTTCATAATGTATTATTAACGTGAAATAATGGGGATTTTACTACATAAATAATATATCCGTATTTCGGACTAGTCCAGCAATTTAATAGTCGACGGTTATATTATTATTATTATTATTATTATTATTATTATTATTATTATTATTATTATTATTATTACATGTCCGACTGTCACTTGAAAATTCTTTTCGAAACGCATTATTTACAACCGTATCCTTGCGAACTTAGAAACTTTGACATTTCTTCAAGAAACCACGCGTCTGCGTGCTGTATATTTTGCTCTCTTCTTAGGTGGGGCTCTCGAAGCTTTCCTTCTCTGCAATTAGTGGTACAGGGAATAATTTATTTCAGTTTCTGCCATTACTCCTTTATAAGGAGGCGACAATTATCACAAGAGGAAGGTCGCAGATCTGGAATTAATTGAGACGCGTAGCCATAGAAAGTTCCCGCGGCGACACTCTTCGTTTGTCACGACGTTCCCACCCTAGAAAGCGAAGGGGCGCCGGTTCGTGACCTCTTACGGTACGCACGCAAAGCCAACACTCCCGCCCGCCTTCAAAGTTCAGCACGTTATAATTACGAAATCATTAACTCAGATGAACCATCTTACTTTTATTTATTGATATAAATTTTATTATTATTATTATTATTATTATTATTATTATTATTATTATCATTATTATTATTATCAAATTCTTCTTTATGAGTTGCACTTTATAAAAATCTGACTTGTCAGAAAAGCAAAGAACCTAGTGCAGATAGACTTCAAACGGTGAATTTAGTACCAAAGTTAAAGCAAATAAATTTCAGTTTGGCTCCAAACTAGTAGCTTATTGCATTCCCTACATAATTCTGCACTGAAATATATCTTAATCCCATATTTAATAATTTAGAGAATTCTAGGCGACTCATATGTCCCATATACTAAATCTATTACTTGAATACAGTACTTTCCTTAGTAAAAAGAGTTAATTAGTTATTTTCTCTCTTTCATAGCAAGCAACAAGCCATAATGAAGAAGCGACGTCCCTTACAAACTGACAATCCACATCCTGTTTAACATGACATAGGCCTATTTAACTTGAATTTTTATATTAGAATGATGATATATTATCGAAAGGGATCAGATCGAATAGCAAAATAATTTTCAAGTTTATTATGGAAGCGAGGTAAAAAAATCTGAAAGTTAGAATTTATAAAACAGTTATATTACCGGTTGTTCTTTATGGTTGTGAAACTTGGACTCTCGCTTTGAGAGAGGAACATAGGTTAAGGGTGTTTGAGAATAAGGTGCTTAGGAAAATATTTGGGGCTAAGACGGATGAAGTTACAGGAGAATGGAGAAAGTTACACAACACAGAACTGCACGCATTGTATTCTTCATCTGACATAATTAGGAACATTAAATCCAGACATTTGAGATGGGCAGGGCATGTACGTAGCACGTATGGGCGAATCCAGAAATACATATAGAGTGTTAGTTGGGAGACCGGAGGGGAAAAGACCTTTAGGGAGGCCGAGACGTAGATGGGAAGATAATATTAAAATGGATTTGAGGGAGGTGGGATATGATGATAGAGAATGGATTAATCTTGCTTAGGTTAGGGACCAATGGCGGGCTTATGTGAGGGCGGCAATGAACCTGCGGGTTCCTTAAAAGCCAGTAAGTAAGTAAGTATTATGGAAGCGAGGTGTTTACCGCATGAATAGACTAGATAGAGGTACAGTGTAGATAGTGAAAGGAAGCGTATAAGTAATGAATTTAATATTGAAAAAAAAAAAGTCATTGGTTTTAAGTATAAGAGTTCACTATTTTTATTATATGTTGATGGGGAATTATATGAATTTCTTAGAAAAGTAATGACATTAGATTAGTTCTTAAAATTAGTATTATATTTTAATCTATAAAATGTTAAACAGAAAAGTGAGTTATTTATACAGTGTGTTAATTAAGTACGGAATATTGCTAATAACTCTTTATATATTCATTTTATGAAAAAATACCAAAAACAAAATTGTTGGAGATATCTAATTGAAACTTATGGCTGTGGTCTCACAAAAGTATTGAATCATGTATAGGGTGTGGCAAAGAAATAACACTTTGTTTAAATGGCACTCTATATTAAATTTTACATACTTGAAATCTCCATCCAAATTTACGTACAAGTAGAAATTTGACTCAGCATAAATGATGAATTACTCTCTTGTAAATGTTATGGTTCTTTCAAATGCTTTGATAATGTAACACAAAATAAATGTGTAGGCCTATATTCATATGGAGTAGACCATGAAACAAACATAACAGTAACATAATTGTTTCAGAGAATGTTTAAAATTGTGGTTCTTTCAAATGCTTTGATATGTATCGTGATAGACCGAACAGTATTGAAGACCTGATATTAAGCATTGGTAATGAGATGGAGCTGATCACTCCTGAAACTGTGAGAAAGTCAATGGACTGCTTCCGTGATAGACTAGGGCATTGTTCTCATTTTGAACATTTGTTATAATTTTAAACATTCTCTGAAACAGTTATGTTATTGTTTTGTTTGTTTCATGGGCTAGTCCATATGAATACACACATTTGTTTTGTGTTACATATCAAAGCATTTGAAAGAATCGTAATTTTTAAACATTCTCTGAAACAGTTATTTTTTGTTTGTTTCAAGGCCTATACCTGCAGCAATCTTTCAGGGCGGTTCTCTCAAAATCAATACATTTAAGGAAAGGTTGAGAATATTAGACTGAAAATTTAATTGTAGGTGCAGTGTAATTAAGTTGTGTCATGTAATTAATTAACTTGATATGTAATTAATTAAGGTGATATGTATTTAAGTTGATATGTAATTAAGGTGATATGTAATTAATTAAGGTGACTTGTAATTACTTCAGTTGATAATAGTTGGGTTTAATAGTCGTACTTATAAGTTAGTTTTACTTTTGCTTATAGTAGGCGTTATTATAGCATAGTTTTTATTTATAGTCCTAGGTTTATTGCATTTATTTATAGTTAGGATTAAATTTACATTTATTTTATTTTTTGTTGCTGTTATTATTGTAAATGTCATTAATATAATTATTGTAATGTTATTATTGTATATTATATATCACTGCCAACGGGTGTAGGTCTATACCCAAATGTAATATTAATAAATACATAATAATAATAATAATAATAATGATAATAATAATAATAATAATAATAATAATAATAATAATAATAATAATAATAATAATAACTCCATGCAGTTATTTAGCGTCTGTGGAATTGGTTATAGCCAGATGGTATTTTTGAAGATGAAATTGAGTATTCACCATGAGATTACATCACATTATTTAGTTTTACAATTAGGAAAAGAACAGCGGTGGTTCACTAATGAAGTGAGTCGAAGAATTTATGGACGAACAATTAGTTTTAATGTGCGTACATTATATTATTTGCTATATGTTTCCATTGAATTATGATAACTTGATTTTAACCCTTGTTTTCTACGTTTTTAATAAATGGCGCTTGGCCCACTATGGTTCTGAACCCTTCAATTAATCTCATAATTGACAATATCAGCGATTTCCAGATAATCTCAGTGTTGTTTTACAATCAGCAGAGGGAGCTAAAATATTGAATTCTATAATCCCGGTACATTTATGTAGGATTGGCAACACTGACTATTATCTTCGCGATCTATTCTTAGAAGTAATAATTAAAGAAGCCACACTTACATCAACATATTATCGATCATTATAGATAAGAAGGATCAAGTATCTTCGAACGCCAGTGTACAGTAACCTGATTCACTGTTTGACACGTCTCACCGTTCAACAGCCAGAGTCCACGGAGTTGACTTGTGCCGTCGTTTCTTGAACTTTCTCTCTCCCCCTCCGCTGTCTCTTGTACTCCTCAGGGGTGATCTTAGGCTTCTTTGATTCCTCTTAGCATGCCCTTTTCTTCTGTTGTACTCGTCTCCACTTTTGCATTCTCTCAATGTTTAAATTTGGAAACATTTTGGAAGTTCACAAATTTTTTAAAGTTGAGGTTTAGATTTACCCCGGATTATTTTTCCGTATTTATTTAGTCAATCTCGCTACATTCGATCGATCGATACCTGAAACGTCCGGATTGGTTCAGAT
Source organism: Periplaneta americana (assembly GCF_040183065.1). Lineage (NCBI taxonomy): Eukaryota > Metazoa > Arthropoda > Insecta > Blattodea > Blattidae > Periplaneta > Periplaneta americana. Next base: position 45,735,444 of record NC_091121.1, read on the forward strand.
CTCAAGGAGTCATGCGCATAAAATGACCACTGGAACGCAGTTTTCGAGGCATGTTTTGTCCCACCCATCTCGCCGGATTTGAGGGTCCGACCGGTTTCATGTGGATATTTACGGTTACGGGGCAACTTTGTCTACACAGTGATATAGGCCTACTTTTCGTTTCACTATATCTGAAGTGCGACCGAACACGAGCGCTGCTCATTCGGTCTCAAATTTTGTTAATACAGACGTGGACAAATTATTAACAAAATTGACGATTTTTATGATATTTTGTTTACAAAATTTAACTTTTCAATTTAGACTACAGTTGACAATTTTGGATATTTCCATCACTACAGTAGAGAGAAATATGCAAAAATGTCAACTGTAGTTTAAATTGAGGAGTCAAGTTTTGTAAAAATATATAATAAAAATCTTCAATTTTGCTAATAATTTGTAAATTAGCAAAAATGTCAACTGCATTGAAGAGTCAAATTTTGTAAAAATATAAAACAAAAATCTTCAGTTTTGCTAATAATTTGGAAATATCCAAAATGTCAGCTGTAGTCCAAATTGAAGAATCGAATTTTGTAAAAATATACAATAAAAATCTTCAGTTTTGCTAATAATTTGTAAATATGCAACAATATCAATTGTAGTCCAAATTGAGGAGTTAAATTTTGAAAAATATGCAACACTAATCTTCAATTTTGCTAATAATTTGGAAATACACAAAAATGTCAACTGTAGTCTAAATTGAAGAATGATATTTTGTGAAAATATATAATAAAAATGTTCAATTTTGCTAATAATTTGTCCACGTCTGCTCTACTGTATCTCCTGTTTTATATTGTTTGTATTATTTTATTTCTATTTCTCTTGTTTGTTTGTAATTATATTCTTTATTCTGTATATTTAAATTTAAATAAATAAATAAATAAATAAATAAACTATGTTTATTTGTTCAAAAGTTATAAGCGATTCTCATGTACTATTAACAGTTTTTTTGGTACATTGTTACCGTGTGATTGGCAACCTACCGTACCGAATACAAAGACGTACAAAATCCCAACCAGATAATCAGCCCAAGCGAGATTCGAACCCATGCCTGAACGTACATCAGATCACGAGACACCTGATACCCGGAGCTATGTTTGTGGTCAATATTGTGTTTACTTTGACTCTCGAACACTACAAGATTTAGTACAATGTCAAGGCGAAGAAAGAATAGAAGTTCTACTTCTCCGTCTCGGTAGAGTGTATACAGACACTTTTACCCTTTTTCTTCTCATTTACACTATTAGGCATACGAGTAGTCTATATCCTATTACAATAATTGTCCACGTGAAGGCCAATTACCATTAGACGAGTTTGAGTTTACTGTTTCCATTTAGATGCCTGACCAAACACACAGCATAGTTTACGGCCTCATTTCACAGCGCAAGCTTAAAACTGAACTTAACATTGACATGGAAGCTAGTAACCACACCATTAAATGCAACTGTTTATAGTACGTTTAAGTAGCGTAACCATACTGACGTAAATCTAGAAGCTTGGTAGTTCCAAGTTTTTATGTTTAAGCTTACACCGAGACGAAGATTTCAGTCAATCTCAAAACGAGTGATGTGGTAATGGAATAACTAGATTCGAATAAAAGAATATCTACTTTTTCTTTTGTGGACTTCTCCACTCTTCAGCAGTTGCCCTGAATTCCCTTCCGCCATCCTTCTCGATCCCGCCAATCCTCCTCCTGCATATGTCGGTCCTTCATCATTTGCATGACACCAGCTTTCCATGTTTTTCTTGGTCTAGTACGCTTCCTCCTTCCCCGAGGTGACCATTCCAAAATAATCTTTGGCCATCTTTCTTCTTTCATCCTTTTTACGTGGCCATACCATTGAAGGGTTCGCCTCTCGATTCTTTCAATGACCGACTTTTCCATCTCCATCATTTGTCTCACATCCTCATCCCTTCTCCTTTTCAATCTGGATACTCTAGCAGCTCTTCTTATTCTCTCCATCTCCGTCGCAGTTGATAAAAGAATTTACCATAGTATTTCTCAATGTGTTTTCTGCCCTGGAATGCGCAAGGAATATATCGGCTCTGCATTATCATAGATCTACGTAAAGTCACGAGTGATTTTGAACTTATCGATAAGTTCGCGAGTCACTTTAATGACGACCAGAATTATCTAGAGAAGTTAAAAATTGCAAGTTGTATTTTATATTAAGACTATTTCTCGAATAAAACGATCTAATGAGACCAATAAAATGATATAATATTTGAAATACTTACAATAAATTACATCTTAACCTCACAACATTGATCACTGCAACTATGATGCTATGGCTTTCAACATACTGACCAGATTAATTAAATTTATTGAATTAAATTTTCAAAACGTGCTCCATTGTTGGTTGGACAGTAATACCACAGTCTAGTAAATACAGTCACGAAGCTTGAGGTGATTTATTACATTTCTCGCGACACAATGCTCCAAGCGGCTAGCAACTGAGAATACTAGGAACAATAGACTGTGCGATAGTAGCGATCCTAATGGCTAGCAACTAAAGTTCAACTGTCATTGGATGCATATTCCCTACGTATTGAGCTTCGTGACTGTATACTACAGCGTATTTCGGAACTCTGCATAGCGTTGCCACATATCAAAACCATACATAAATAACGTAAATCCAATCTTCGGTTTTATTATCCTCTATCCTGTTTAAACTTTTTAAAGAATAGGTTTATAATACACAACTATAATATTCCTTAATATTAATTTGTTTTACTACCTGAAACAACCTATAATATCAACTATAGTCTTAGTAATTTTAATCTCTTCAGTTCTAATTAACAATAACAAAAAATCAGGTTACCAGGCGACGTCAGAAAACACGAGATGTGAGAACAAATGAATAAGATGTATAAACAATTGAATACTCTTTCAAATTTAAGTATTTAATTCTTGGCTCTTACATACCTACAAATATTCTGCGCTTAGTTTATTTAGGTTTGGTTCAATCTGTCATCCAGTATGGTATAGTCGGAAGGGGAGGGGCAACAAAAATACACTTTCTGCGCTCATATTGCTTCAAAAGCGGATAATTAAAATTTGCTTAAACAAATCAATTGATTAGTCTACCCTACAAATTTGATTTATTCCGATTTTAATATTCTCCAAATTGAACAGATATATAGATATACATTATTAGAATATTATCATAAAATTGTCTACAATATAAAGAAGAACAACATGTTTATTCTACCAGAAGAAATTTGACATGTCCTTTAGCTGAACCGAAATGTTACACAACCACTGGAATAAATCATAGCCGAGTTACAGGCCAAGGTTATACAACTAACTCTATTTTGATAATAAATCCTGACCTCGGTTATTTTGAGTTTAATAAATTTAAGAAAAAAAAAACCAAGCAAATTATTTAGTACTAGCCGTACCCGTGCGCTCCGCTGCACCCATTAGAAATAAATATAAAGTAATTACTTACTTACAAATGGCTTTTAAGGAACCCGAAGGTTCATTGCCGCCCTCACATAAGCCCGCCATCGGTCCCTATCCTGTGCAAGATTAATCCAGTCTCTATCATCATACCCCACCTCCCTCAAATCCATTTTAATATTATCCTCCCATCTACGTCTCTATTTAATTATATAATTAAAATAGGACATTTGATCCAGGGAACATTCGTGTTTGATAGAAGGATAAATCGTTTATTATATTACTTAATTTAAATTGAATTAAAAAATTAAAATGCGATCATTTTGATCCAGAGACCACTCATTTGGTCATAAAAATTAGTTTAGAAAATACAGAAAACGAATATACAGAATAGCCTATCAAGTTTTCTGTGCATAAGAATCTATTTTAATCTTACCTGTCCTAGATTCACTCAGAAGTTCTGTGATAACATTATAGCATTATATCCATCTAGAGAAACTACACTTTCCAATGGTGAATTAATAATTAATTATACAAATCGGTTAATTTAGCTTCCGATATTACTTCATAGAAACGCAGAAACATTATCTGTAGGCTATCTTTCATAGCTTTCGATTGTTGCTGTCCAAGGCCCCTTATAGACGAAGTCATTTGTTATTTAATTCATTACACGGCCTTAAGATGGCAGTTATTTTAATTTTAAAACTCATTTATCTCATTAAATATCAGTCCTATCAAAATTTTAAGGAATAAAACTTATCGCAAATTATTTTTAAAGAAACTTTTGTTATGTAACATTTTTCACAAAAATCAATAATAAGCGAGATATTTCGATTTATTTAATTCAGGCCCCCTTATAACCTCCCTTTTAAATAATGTATTTTGAATGCCATATAGCCTAAAATCTAAGTTACAACGAACTTAATTTATATTCCAATTTTCATCGAAATCCGTTCATCCATTATCGCGTGAAAAGGTAACAAACATACAGACAGACAGACAGACATACAAACAAAAATTTCAAAAAAGCGATTTTCGGTTTCAGGGTGGTTAATTATATATGTTAGGACCAATTATTTTTGGAAAATCGAAAATTACTAGAAAAATTTCGGCTACAGATTTATTATTAGTATAGATTCATGTTCCCTTTGCCTTTTTTTTATTCATTCCAACTTATATTCCGTTCTTGACTTGATTCTTTACTTTTATCTTTGTAATAATTCCTGTTTTGTAATAATTGTATTGGTTTTGTAATTTTATTGAATTTTTGTTATGACCTTTAATACAAAATAGTTATTTATAGGAACCGCCCCCGAACACGAGCTTCCTCAAACGGGTGTGCGCATACGTCAATAATATGTAGGCTAATATTTTTAATTTTATGTACGGTAGCAATAAATACTAAATTAACGCCGGTCTTAAACTATCCCTCAATATCTAAATGTACTATTTTTGTTTAAATTTAATTAAATTTAAATATATAGCTATTTAGACTGGGACGTTTTGAAATGTTTTTATTTATTTTTATTTTAGTAGGTTATTTTACGACGCTTTCTCAATATCTTAGGTTATTTAGCGTCTGAATGAGATGAAGGTGATAATGCCGGTGAAATGAATCCGGGTTGAGGGAAAACCCCGGAAAAAACCTCAACCAGATAACTTGCCCCGACCGGGAATCGAACCCGGGCCACCTGGTTTCGCAGCCAGACGCGCTGACCGTTACTCCACAGGTGTGGACGTTTTGAAATGAAAGCCCTGTATAGGCTATAGTGTATAATACGAAAGAGACCATTTTTTTTTTCAAAATAGGCGGTAATAGACTCCTGTTCCTAAAATAGGAATTAATATGAAGTATGAAACTTAAACAGGCGTTTTTAAATGATTTAACATGAATTTTGGATTAATTTCCCTAACTTAAGTACAGAATAGGAATTAAAAAATGGGCCGAATCTTGGTAGCAGTCCTCTACGCAACAAGCTTCGCAAAGCTGTTCACAAGTAGCATACATTTAGGCGTTCACATGCGCAATGCGTTGTATCTGAAACTTGGTAAAATTATGTACCCAAATTTTGTTTCTGGGTCTGTACATAGAAACAAAGTAGGCAAAAAGGGAACGTCAGAGCTCTACAGTCATTGGGGGAAGCTTGCCCTTAGATTCAGTGAGTAAAATCCGAAAGTAGCTCGTCCAGAAGTCTTGTAAACCAAGACACCGATTTGTGGAAGCTTAAATTTGGAAAAATACCAAAATGCATAGGACTATAATTATGATGGCTAGTAGGTTCATAATCCACTTCTTTTCTTAGCGTCTTAGGAAAATCACGGAAAACCAGAGGTATGCTAAGTCATCTTAATTTAGGAGACTAGTCAATATATATTATAATTGGGTTATTTTACGACGCTGTATCAACATCTAGGTTATTTAGCGTCTGAATGAAATGAAGGTGATAATGCTGGTGAAATTAGTCCGGGGTCCAGCACCGAAAGCTACCCAGCATTTGCTCGTATTGGGAAAAACCTCAACCAGGTAACTTGCCCCGACCGGGATTCGAACCCGGGCCACCTGGTTTCGCGGCCAGACGCGCTGACGTTACTCCACAGGTGTGGAGGAGACTAGTCAATTCACTTTATGTTCATTCTAAAGCAGTGGTTCCCAACCTTTTTTGACTGACGACACACTTTACTGAACGCCCACGACGTCGCGACACACTTATTTGTTTTTATTATTATTATTAATAATAATAATAATAATAATAATAATAATAATAATAATAATAATAACCAGTGCATTGCTTCTGTAGAAAAAGAAGATGAAACTCTATGTAGAATATTTTATAGCAGACGGGGAGATGATTACTGTTCACTGCACGGGAACTTTGTCGTTTTTATCCTCCTTTTCGCCCATCTAAAACTTTTAAGGTCTAAGCGGAATTCAAAGAAAAATTATATTCAAAACTTAAATATTCAAACATATTTCGGTTCCATGATAAAGAATGCAACAAAAAGTGCCGGAACGCCGTTCCAGCGCGTTCCGCGAGAAAAAAAACACTGATAACTTCTATGTAATGTAGGACATCCAGTGTTGTAGATAGATCGATGTTAACACGCAATCTAAAAAAAGAAAAAAAAACACACAAATATTCCAACCTGGGTAGCATAGGAATGAATGATTCTGGCTTAAAGAATAGTTGGGGCATATTTTCTATCCTAGATTTGAATACAGAAATGTCCGCGTAGCACATCTGTGGAAACTTTCCCAAGTGATAAACTAATACAGAAGTCATATATTTCATTTTCAGAAAGAGAAAAAGAAACTCACTAAGCAAGATATTGACCTTCATTTTTTGTACCGTGTTATCTCACGCCTGCAAGGAGACCGGAAAATCCGGACGGCGGCGCGGCGGCAGGTGTAATGAACCCAGACGTTGAGGAGCCCCGACACTACCGGAGATGCGTCTCGAATTCCATCAGCCGGTAGTTTCACCTCGCGTTATTTATTGCCTGAGAAACCTGCACAGCGAGACCGCGGCTGCTGAGGATTTCTCCTAAACAGCCGCGGGCAGTACTCGATCCGTCGTTCTATATGCCACTCCCCGCAGACCAGTTGATGTGGCGTCGTTAAACGGAACTCTCACTTGCATATACAGATCCGAAGAAAGACGGCAGCCAGCAGTCATGCGATCCTACTACGAAACTGGCAGAAGCGATTAGATATGTAATTACAGTCAGATATTAACTCTTCAGACTTTCAGAAAATGACGCGGAGGCATGCATCGCACCGGCGATTAACTCGGGGCTGAGATGTGGAGGGGAAATTCCTCCACGAAACTCAAAAGCAATCTCTGCTATCACTTCCAGATGAATCTAAACTATCATAATTCAATTTTAAAGCTATTTATAACAAGTTTAACTTAAAACTGAATTATAAGTCGATGAATACTTGCTTTCTGTGATAGTTAGATCCCGAATTTTAGGCTAAATGCCTACTTTTCTATAGGTATAAACTAGAATTACTTAAATATCTTCACGTTTTGCATAAAATACGAACGTTTAGAAGGGATTTTATGGTGCCTAGAATGCCTATTTTGAATATAACATACGATTTTTAAAACTTCCACAATTTTTATCCAAAATTTGTGAAATTTAAACTATATAAACAGGCCTGCAATTCGTCCATGTTCTTCTCTATGAGAACTGTCTACAACAAAATCAGAAAATCTACAAACGATTGTGGCAACATTTCTTCTAACAGCCAGTGCTTGCACGATAAGAAGACGATTGACATATGAAGGGTTCAGAACTATAGTGGGCCAAAGTGCCATTTGCTGAAACCGTAGAAAACAAGGGTTAAAATGAAGTTACTACCATAATTCAATAGAAACATATATCAAGTAATATAAAGTATACAAATAATTGATTAAATGGCAATCTTACTCGTGTTAATTATGTAAGCATGTGCGGCTTACAGCTGTTTCGGTGCTACTTGACACCATCCTCAATATCATCAACACACAAACAACACAAACAAATAAATACAACCACACAGGCGTATACAAACTCACATGCAATAGTTGCGACAGTTTCTACATTGGACAGACAGGCAGATCATTCCAAACTCGATACAAAGAACACATTAAAGCAATAACCAGAGGACACAATACATCTACATATGCCGAACATATAACCAATGCTAACCACACATACAATAACATAAATACAGACATAGAAATCCTACACATACAACCCAAAAACCAAAAACTCAACACACTAGAGCAATATGAAATATACAGACACACCAATCAAATTCTCAACACACAGATCAATTTCAGAACACACACACTATTTGACACAACTCTTCATCACACGAACTCACCCACACAACAGGCAGCGAAGTTGAGATGGCGCCGAGACACAGAAGGCTCTGAGGATGGTGTCAAGTAGCACCGAAACAGCTGTAAGCCGCACATGCTTACATAATTAACAATTAATCAATTATTTATATTCAAGTGTTAAAAGTAGTGTACCAAAGATTCAGCATGGAGAAAGTATGCACATTAAAACTAAATGACATGCCAATCTTTATTAAACTGTGGTATTCACTTAACTTTAACCCTTACTTTCTCCGTTTTTAATAAATGGCGCTTGGCCCACTATGGCTCTGAACCCTTCATATATAAAGATACCTTCTTAATACGAAATGTCACGAAGAACATTGCAAGGCGTTTCAAATGTGAAACGAATAGGCTATATTGCCGAAACAAATATAGTTATAACTTGTCTTGTTCAGGTTTTGGTTTCTCCGTTTCATCTCCACGCTTTTGCGTACGGTTGTTAGTTATTACTTAAGTTCAAGTTCTTTTTTTCCTGCAGTGATCGTTGCGTAATGGCAATCCTCCTTGCGGATTACGCCATACTACCGCATTCTTTAGAACACTAGTTCCGCGATGGTAAGAATTCGCGAAAAGTACATTTCTGTGACTGTCTGTTTCTGAAAGAGTAATATTGTCTGAAGACAATGGTTTGTTGCTAAACTCTCGGGATAAGGTCAATTTGGTCTTTCTTGGATTCTTCTACTCTGGCAATGTGAAATACTGCATTGATGAAGCTGATGCATTTTAACAATACAATTTATTCATTAATTTTCTGCCCAATGGCATGTCTTTCACTGCAAACACAGCATTCTCCAATCTTCCCTCTTTTTCGCCTTCCGCATACGATCCATATAGGTCTATGTTAATGTTGTCTATAATCTAATATCTTCTTCTGCCATCTTTTCTCCCGTTCACCTTCCTTTCAGTAGATAGTTTCTTCTCAGGCAATGACCCTGTCAATTTATTTTTCTCTTCCTGATCAGTTTCAATATCATTCTTTCTTCACTCAATCTTTCTAGTTCAGTTTCATTTCTTATTCTGAGTGTATATTTTTCACACGCTCCACATTTAAAATTCTTGTAGTCATTTGTCTTCATTTCGTCGTAATGTCAATGTTTCTGCCTCATACTCACTTCACTAGTCTCTTCCTTAGTTATTCTTCCAGAGGTCCGCAGAAGATGCTCCTTTTTCTATTGAAAGCTTCCTTTGCCGTTGCTATCTTTCTTTTGACTTCCCGGCAGCAGCTCATCTTACTGCTTATAGCACACCCCGAGTATTTACAGCTGTCCGCTTTTTCTACTGCCTCATTTATAATTCGCACGTTTATCTTATTTTTTCCTTCCAAAATACAGTTCATTATCCCGATATTAATAATATAACAAACATAACTGTAAATACATTCCCAAAATTGAGTGACTTAGCCTATAGGCCTACTTACTACATTTTCATGGAATATTCAAATTGATTTGAATACGCTAACCGTATTGAATACTATCTTCCCGAACCCTGTTTTCATGCAAATTTCGATACGTAGTAAACACAATTTTGAGAACAGAATCTGAATTTATAGAAAATAGATACGTAATTAACATGTCATCGACATGTTAGCATGTTGGTCATCCTATAGGCCTTGGCTATAAACAACGATGCGTTTTCTAAATGAGACGCAAAAAGCTTAATATTCTGACTGTTAATGTAGAATGGAAATAATTACTTTTGGGGAAAATACAAGTACAAAATATTATGTGTTATAACCTCTGCCTGCTGGATCGCATCCTTGGTTGCTTAGCTATAGGCAGTGGTTATAACACGACTTTTCGACATAAAAATGCGCTCGCTCTTGGTAAAACAGATGACATATGAAACAAATGACGATCGTTATTGTGTTTAGCGTATTGAAATCATTTTGAATATGACAAGAATTTTCATGCCACTCAATCCGTATTGCATATAATCCGATCCAGCTTTTTAGGTGTATCGACCTTGAGATTCAGATCGTTTTGAATTCCCCTTTTCATGAAGATTTCAATACGGTAAGCGCGAGCGATGGTCAGCAAATCTGTCCTCTCATATAGGGATAAGTTTCTGGCTCTCAGCTCAAATTCCATTCCGTAATAAACCATGATAAGTACTTTCATCGCCCTCGCCTGAACTTGTGAACGTGGTTCTAATTGCAAGCTCGACATTATCAGACTACCAAGGACGACCTTAACATGATTCATCATGTGTCTGTAATTACCTAGGCATGCACCGACTGGCCTCCCACACCGGTTTACAAACAAAAGCTCGCAAGAAACTTAACGGTGAAAGCGTGTGATCTTCTTCATCAAGGAGCGAGAATTTAACGTGAATCAGTTAATAATAAAAGACGTTATATCAGCTGTGCGGTTATACGTATAACACTGAGACACGGATTCAATCCCGAATAAATTGATCATGAAGAAAGTTTTCTCCAAGCACTTCTAGCTCTTCAATAGTCAAATGCCGCCATATAATCTTTATAGCCTACACCAGGGCTGGGCAGCAAGAGCGGATTCTACTCTCTCACGGGGAGCCATATGATTTCTCTTCATCCCCTTTCTTCCCCGCCGAACACCGCGCAGCGTTGATTCAGTGATGGATGAATATTAAGCGTCCCCGTTTAGAGACTGGTTCCGCTCCCGATGCCCAGCCCTGGCCTACACAGTAAACCGTAAGTAATGTCATTAATTTCAGGGGGCTATTCTTTGAGATATTTGAAATAAAGTTTGATACAATTTTGCTCGTTTTTGCTTCCTTTTCGAGATGAAAATTGTTTTACATGGAACATTTCATAAAGTATTTCGGGAAAGTCATTGATTTAATTCCCAATATGCTCAGTCAATTTAAGAGAGCAGTGTATTATGATAATAAATGATTTAAAGAATTTTAGTTTTGTCCTTTAAATATGTAGAAATTTGATCCGAACAAATAACATTTTAAAATTTCTTTTCAGAATGAAAATTTACATTAATTATTCAGATCATATTTCTGCACATATAGGACAAAACTATAAGTCTTTCAATAATTTATCAAAATACATTAATTCATTCATTCAATGTTCTGCCCAAGTGGAGGTCTTTCACTGCAAACCCAGCTTTCTCCAATATCTCCTATTTTCTGCCTTTCTGTTTGTCTCCTCATATGATCCATATATCTTAATACCGTCTATCACCTGATATCTTCTTATGCCCCGAACTTTTCTCCCCTTTATCATTCCTGCTCTCTTAAATTAATAATAATAATAATAATAATAATAATAATAATAATAATAATTTTATTTGGCTGATAATATTGGAAATTCAATTTATGGCTTTCTCAAAACACGCTATGAAATGTTTCATATAAAACAATTTTTATCTCGCAAAGAAAAAAAAAGGGAAAAATTGTATTAAACTGTTTTGTTTGAAATATCTGAAAGAATGACCTCCTAATATTAATGGCATTATTTACGGTTACCATATACTATATACATTTTCTATAAATAGGATTTATGCTTAGGGAATTTTTTAGTTTATTTATTATTTTTATTTTGTTGGTTATTTTTGTCATGATCATCTTACTTTCTTGTAGAAACTTTCTATAGCTTCAGCCATCGGCGCAGACTCATAATCAATCAATCAATCGATCAATCAATCAATCAATCAATCGTTTTTAAGAACAACAGTTTGCAATAGACATAATATGTTCTAAATTACAAGACAATATATAGTTATTGTTTAGTCAACTGTCCGAAGACAGGTTGGAATCTCATAAGTGACATCAATAAGACATCATTCATGAGGCAAATAAGCCAGAAGATAATGGAATACGATGGCCAGTTTCTCTCCCCCTGTATTGCATGCATCGCTGATTAGCTACATATTGCACTAATCAGATTTCAGATGTATACAAGTAAATTATTCTTCCTCTGACACATATTGTCAATTGAGATGTACTGCCTGATAATACAATAGATGTATATATCAGCCAGAACCTCAATCGGAGATAAGAATATACAGTATAAAATAATATTTCACATAAAGTGCAAAAAACAAAAATAAATAAATAATATTAATGGAAAATGCTAATAATAATAGACTAATAATAATAATAATAATAATAATAATAATAATACTAATAATAATAATAACAACAACAATTTTGCTCCTTCACAAATCTCTATTCTCAGCATCTTCTTCAGCAAGGTCTCTTCTAATCATACTTCTTCTGACGTCATCCATCCATTGTTGTCTTGGTTTTCTTCTTCTTCTTCTTCTTCCCTCAGCAGTCCTTTCCAGCATCATCTTCGATATTCTTCCATTTTTCACCCTCTTCACGTGTCCAAATCATTTTAATCTTCTTTATTCAATTACTTCAATAATGTTCTTTCTTACCTTAATGAGTACATGTGTAAAGTCTGCAGTCCGAAGACTGATTGTAACTACATAAGTGACACCCTCATAAGACAACTAAATAATTAACAGTAACACCACGTTTCATAACATTTTGATACATTGTTTAGAAAAGGAAACATTTAGAAAGAGTGGAATATTCATCTCACCATAATTACTTCCTTCTTAGACATGTAATTTAAACTATTAAACTTCTGAGGTAAGAAACAGTAATAATAATCGTAACATAATGTTGCTAACATAATTGTGTTAATGAGAAAAAATGTGAAATCTTCTAGAGCTCTAGACATTCATTCCTTTGTATAGTGACAATCCCTTTTCTTCAAACTTCCTATAATGAGAAAGTGAAGAAAAAGAGCTTTATAAATCACACAGACTTTCTCGCTATAGATTTATGTAGCATAATTATTAAACAATTTGCGTGAGACTAACTGCGTAAATGCTCGTTGACAGAGACGCCTAGCGGAGTGTTGTCACTTAATTATCTCTCAGTGCAGTTCCTATCCTTATCGCTGAGCCTTTATTCCATGTCTTCAACTTCCAGTTTGACGCTAATTTGTGCATACATGTTTATGTGACTTCGAATAACTTCATGTACGGTGAAAAAGTTACAGAAGACAAACGAGTAAATCGTTAGAAATTACAGAAAATTGGTTGGAATAGTAGCCTTCGAGAGTCTAACGATTATTCTACTTGATGTTTTGTTCTAAAGTACGTAAGTTCATTGCCAGTTGATGCTGATGGATTTTACAAAAATAAATAAATAACATTAATAATGAGTTTGTAGCCTCTACGTGAATCAGAAGTGAAACTTCCTAAGATGTAAATGTATAGTAATGTTTTTAAATATTTGTACAATAAGAGACGATACATTAGAATTAAATTTAACACTTTTACACTAAATACTTTTGAGAATTTAAAAATTAAACAATAAATTGATTTTAGAAACCTAAAATAACATATGAAAAAATGAAGCATATAAAATTAAATTTATTCTTACAAACTGTTTTTTTAATATTTCAAGAGCATTTTTATTTGATTTTGAAGTCTTTAGGCATATATGAAGGGTTCAGAGCCATAGTGGGCCAAGTGCCATTTATTAGAAACGGAGAAAGCAAGGATTAAAGTTAAGTGACTACCATAGTTTAATGAAGATTTACATATTATTTAGTTTTAAAGTGTATACTTTATATTACTTCCTATATGTTTCCATTAAATTATGGTAATAACTTCATTTTAACCCTTGTTTTCTACGGTTTTAGTAAATGGCGCTTGGCCCACTATGGTTCTGAACCCTTCATATGGTAAACTACAATTTAATCCTAAATCACTCTCCCTTGTGATGTTTTAAAGCCTATTATAAACATAAAACTGAAGGCGGGAATTTTAAAAGACACTAAAAATGGAATCTTATGATTAAGAATTTAGCCCATATTTCAAAAACATTGAACTTCCCGAAATTTTAAGTTGTAAAAATTGCTGTATTATTTCACTGTTTGTTTTTAAATAGGCTATCCCTCATAACTTCTTTTTGGAGGCAAAAAACCATAGCTCTATTTGAGCCCATTTTTTTAAATACTATATTTCCTTTGATCACAGAAAAGTACAATTCCTTGTTGTGTACTTAAAAATAAAATACGTACAACTCTTGAACCATGTCCGCTACAAATTGTTTCTCTCAGCCCGATTGGGCTGTTTAGCTGGTTATGTTTTTGAAGTTTTTGACGTGTAATATTACATTTATATTCGACCTAACTAGTAGAAAAAATGAAGGATTTGGAGGAACGTTTTGTTTCACTGACATCAAACGACTTTGGTCGCCTTGGAAATGCTTACAACACGATAAACTCAACAGTATGAACGAGTTCACTTCTACACACAAAGGGAATTATCAGAAAGATGATATAGATAAAACATGACCAATACTATAGACAAGTATATTTAATTATTTGCGTATTTTTTACCAGATCTCTTGTGTATCTTTTCATTGTACGAACAAATCTCATCTCCACTGCTTGTAATTTACTTCTATCTCATATTCTATTATCGCTTCCGTAATGTAGGCTAACACTTAAACTGCCATAATTTGGTATAAATTTATTTTTGTGTTTTTTCTTGTTCGTTTCACATAGGCGTCTTAATTAAAATTTTTTAATTTTATTTTCAAGTTCTTTATTATTTTGAAAGTTAGGTTACAACCTGGATAATCAAAATACAAGTTTTTCTACGAATTTATTTTCAAGTATTTTTTGTACGAATAGACACTTTGCCACTGTGAGGCAATATTTTAGACTTATTGGTTAATATTTTTAATTGTAGTAGTAGTATATGTTTATTTAACCTGGTAGAGATAAAGCCATCAGGCCTCTCTTCTCCTTTACCAGGGGACTTCAACTACAATATTAAGAATACAATTACAATTATAATTACAATTAATATTAAATTTACAATTACAATAAGAATCAAAGTACTAAAAGATTGCCTGATTAAAAAAAGCTAGACAATTTATTATAGGAATTAAGAACGAAGAAAGATTTTTTTTACTGAAGTACAACTTAAACCTAGGACAATAAAATTATATATATAGTGATGAAATCACAGGATATTGAAATATTTTATCCTAGAATAAGATAACTATTTACAAGAAGCCATGTCTGAACGAGTCTCAATTACTGACCAAGTGCCTAGTAAGTTTGCGATTGAGTTGAATTTTATTTCGACCGTCCCTGATGCTAGCAGGTAGCGAATTCCAGAGTCTTGGCAGGGCTATTGTGAAAGAAGATGAGTATGAAGACGTGCGATGAGATAGTATTGTTAGTACTGTTTCATGGCGATAGCGTGTGTTCAGATTGTGGTGGGAAGAAAGGTAAGTGAAGCGAGACGACAGGTACGAAGGAATAGAAGAGTTCAATATTTCGAAGAGAAGGAGAAGTGAATGTAAATTTATTTTCTTATTTAGTTTAAGCCAACCTATTGCTTCCAGGGATTGGGTAATATGATCATACTTACGAACGTTGCTTACAAAACGTACACACAAATTATGATCAATTTGAAGTTTCATTTTGTTGTCGCTGGAAAGGCCAGTCAGTAAAATGTCGACATAGTCAAAATAGGGCAATACAAGCGTCTGCACAAGGGACTTTTTAAGCAAGAGGGAAGATGAAAATTTATCCTTTTAAGAAAATGGATAATAGGATATACTTTTCTGCAGGTTTCTGTGATTTGCATGTCCCAGGTGAGATTATTATCCATGTAAATGCCAAGATTTTTTATTGAAGAACTGAAAGGGATATGGACTGTATATGCTTTAACGGGGGAAATGTCAAGTTATTTTACAGCGTCAGTTTGCTGCTGTAGTGTTATTTCCTAAGAAACATGGGTCCTAAAGAAACAGGAAGAGAAAATAATTGAGGTTCGGCAATGAGGTTTCTAAGATCACTTATTGGCATTACACAAAGATATAATATTCTGACTGTAATAAGACAGTAGCTAAAGTCACATGGTAGTGGAGGAAATCAAGCAGTATAAACAAGCATGGCTGGATCATCTGCTACAAATGAGTGACCTCAGAATAATTAAGTGGGCATTACAATATAGACATTTAATGCTGATCTAGAAGAAAATGTCCAGAAATACAATAAATTAAATGGATGTATAAACAGGTATTTCGGAAAGAATATGAAACAAGATCTAAAAATCAGGATGCATAACATTATATCAAAACCGGCCCTTCGCTATGGAAGTGAAACATGGGTGCTAAGACAACAAGATCGAAAAAGAATAGAAGCATCAGAAATGAGGTTCCTAAGACACACCCTGGAAGTCACATTAAGGGATAGAATGAGAAGCGAAGACATACGGAAAGAACTTAAAACAACAAATATGGTCCAAGAAATTCATACCTATCAACAACAATGGTATATGCATGTACAACGGATGCCCCCTGATCGTTTCCCACGGCAAGCACGTTTTTATCAACCCCAAGGCAGACGAGATATTGGTCGGCCACAAACAAGATGGACTTCGCAATTCCGTTAGTCTCGGAACGGGATTTACCCATCCTTGATAGGAAGAAGAAGAAGAAGAAGAAGAAGAAGAAGATTACAATATAGACCTGCCGGCAGAGAAATGTGGGACGACCTGAAAAGCGTTGGACGGATGGACCCTAGGCCCATTCACAATGAAAATTAAACATAACCGTAAAATAAACACAGAAGTTTGCGGCCAGATCACCAAATGGGATCATTCACAATGATTTAGCCTACGTAAACACTGACATTAACATTGTCGTTAGACGTTAACATGAAAGTTTGCGAATTCCAAACTTTCATGCTTATGCTTACGTGATTTGCAAACAGTACACAATCGCGGAGCGCTGAAGTATACGACAGAATATGAGGAAATGACGTCGTTGTTATGTTTCCATGGTTACCAAGTATCTTTGCGGCTATGTTTATGTTCCCCTCGTGAATGATGGTAATAGCATGACTTCTTGATTTTACCGTAACGTTTACATTTTTAAGTTAACGCTTACGTTGTTTAATTTTCATTGTGAATGGGTCTTAGTCTTGGAACGGATCCTGGAGACCTAATCCTTGTTAGTAGGAAGAAGAAGAAGAGTGTTATTTTCTGGAATCGCGCGGTAGAGTCGCGGTTAAGGTGTAATGCTGCAAGCCGGAAGGTCGCAGCTTCGATTCCCGATGTGATCATGGATTTTCTCGAGCTAATCCTTCCAGCCGCACTATAACCCTGGAGTTACCCAGCCTCTAACAGAAATTAGTAATATCAGGGATATTTCCTTGGAGGTAAATGCGGCGGGCACGTAGGCTGGCATCCCTACTGCCATTAATGCCGATTATCTGTGAAGATGGGAGCCTTAACCTCACGATTTTGTCTGTAATGGGGTTGAATTTGTGGCTTTAGTGTTCTCTCCTAGTTGGTGTAGTTTATGGACTGAATATTATAAGTACACCGCGCGAATTTCAATCGGAATCGTGAGAATTTTAAGCTTCTACATAGCCAATTGTGAATAAAATGAAAGTGTGTTGGTCCCTGCCTCCCTTGTGCTGCTGGACGGTACTTGCCATCTCAGGACTCCAGACGTTCCCATCAGATCCAGGGGTAAGCGATTACAGTGCAAGTTTTCTCCGTAAGTTCCTCACTCCACCATCGCCACAATTTTCCAGGTGTTCCAGGGTCAATCGGTGGCACTCATGCTGTGAAGTTCACCTGATTTTCCTACGCTGCTGGGCGAGGCCCCCCGTGAGCGTGCGATTCCTAATATGGCGGAGAAACTCGCGGACGCCTCCCACATGTCCCCCGTTATTGATTGCCGATGCGCTGAGGGACCTAAAAACAAAAGAAAGTCTCGAAATTCCACGCGACGCTGCCGGCTTTCTCCGCGATAAGCGTAATCGCCGATTAGCAGACGAGTCTGCTTCGAGATGCCAATAAAACAGTTGAGTTGCGTAACGCACGCTACCTCGTTCCCATGGAAACAAAGCGGAGGCCGAAGATCACGCGGCGCCACTTTCTCGCTTCTCCATGTCACGCCTTCGTGAAATTGGTTGTAATTTGCAAGCATATCAAGAAACACAGCGCAATTGCATCACACAGCAAGAAACAGATCCATGTTATAATATATTGTTGCCTTCACTACAAATTTTCCATCGAACGTATCTCAAATTGTGTGGTTTTGCATCGGGTTTTAAGGAAAGTACAAAAATGATGCGATTATATAATATCGATGAAATTGATGGAGTAGTACCACAGTCTAGTATATACAGTCACGAAGCTCAATACGTAGTAAATATGCATCCATAGATAGTTGCTAACCACTAGGATCGCTACTATTGCCTCATTACAGACAATTCGAAATAATACCTGCACAGTCTATTGTTCCTAGCACCCTCACAACTCAAGCTTCGTGACTGTATATACTAGACTGTGGTAGTACCTGGAGAGGTGAGGCCAAGTATTCACCCTGAGATTACCTGACATTCGCCCTACAGTTGGAGAAAACTCGAGAAAAAAACAAGTGACAGGAGACTTGAAGAAATCTCTATGATTGAATGTAAATGTCTATACAGGTAGTGGGATAAATATATACAATTTGCAGTAAGATTTAATTGTGTCTTCATTTGACAAGTCCCGCGCCGTGGCGTCGTGGTCTAAGGCATCCTGCCTAGGACTCACATTACAGAATGCGCGCTGTTCGAGTCCTCATGGGGGAAGAAATTTTCTCATGAAATTTCGGCCAGTGTATGGGACCGGTGCCCACCCAGCATCGTGATGCACTTGGGGAGCTACGATAGGTAGCGAAATCCGGTTGCGAATGCCAGTTATAACGGCTGGGGGATCATCGTGCTAACCACACGATACCTCCATTCTGGTTGGATGATCGTCCACCTCCAGTTCGGCATGTGGGCGTGTGGCCAGCAGCCGGCTGGTCGGTCTAGGCCCTTCACGAGCTATAACACCACGGATTATTATTATTATTATTATTATTATTATTATTATTATTATTATTATTATTATTATTATTATTATTATTATTCATTTGACAATAAAGGAAGTTTGTCACATTTCAGATCATCAGGGCCCTCAGGGTGGTGGGAGGTTAAGGCTACCATCTGTACAGACAATCGGCATTAATGGCAGTAGGGATGTCAATCCTACGTGCCTAAAGCCTTAACCCCCAAGGAAATACCCCTTGCTATTCATTTTTTTAGAGTCATAGTGCGGCCGGTAGGATTGCAGCAATGGAGAAAATCTAGGATTCATCGGGAATCGAACCCGCGATCTTTAGTCTTCCAGCGTTACGCCTTAACCGCGATGCTATCGAGTGCCTCCCTTACTCAGCATCCAAAATATTTTCTTCAACTATTGAATGATATCTTGAAGTTGACTTGCAGAACAATCTGTGAGAGTTAATTGTTTAAATACCCATTAAAACTGGTCTGTGATATGCCTACCTAAATAAGACGCATAGTTCATACGATGAAAAGAATCAACATCTCTTGAAAACAGCATATCAATGCAAGAATCATTTCTGGTGGAGGTAACAGAGGTAAGTTTGGTTTTGAAACTACATTCAAGTCAAAAATATGTTAAACGTATTAAAAAAATATATCATTTTCAGATTTTCAGTAGACAGGTCAAAATTAAAGTCACCTCACAACATTATCGCCATTTACTATTAATTCAACAATTTGGGACATCTGGCCGACATCTACGGCTGACCACTATGATCCAAAATACAAAGCAGAGGTTAAACTAAAAAAAAAAAAAAAAAAAAAAAAAATACAATATGATTTGCGGAGAGAGTGTGGAACAATGATAAATTTAAATATAAAGTACAATTTGATTTCGAAGAAACATGAGATGAAAGTACAATGAAGAATAGTTGAAATGAAGTAAATAATATTACGTAATGCTATACAAGTGATTATGTAAAATGAATGTTTCTTATGTAAAATGGATAATGAATCTCTCAATACCATTAGACAAATTTTGTTAATGTCCTCTTATAAAATTTAAGAGAAAGGAGAATGGTTTTGGTTAACTTAAATAAAGTTTCCCTAGCACCAAAAAATAAGTCCTTTCACTTCCCATGTATTAATATTCATTTTGTATCTCTCACTGAAGTGAGGAATACATGGATTGTAAATAGACTTCTTTTTATCGTTAACGTTATTGGCTTGTTGATCATCCTTCTCAAAACGGACAGTGGAGTCAAAAATGAGGCTTCTTTGATTTCGTTGCAGCAAGGAGTTCAGCAAATTTTCTTATGAATACTGACAAATTCAGAACCAAAAACTGTTTACTTCTCTTTTACGCTTTCTACAGTTACGAATGTATTGTGCATGCATCCGCTTCGCGTCCAGTCAAAGCACAACTGAATGGCATTATTTTTTAAAAATCTGTTGAAACTCTCAATGGATTACAATAAACTTCGAAATGAGGCAGTAGAGCAAGTGGACAGCTTCAAAATACTTGGGGATGTACTATAAGCAGTAACATGAGCTGCTGCCAGGAAGTCGAAAAGGAGATAGCAATGGCAAAGGAAGCTTTTGATAGAAAAAAGAGCGTCTTCTGAGGACTTCTGGAAAAAGAACTAAGGAAGAGACTAGTGAATGGTTTGTGTGGAGTGTGGCATTGTATGGGGGCAGAATATGATTGATTAATTTTGTTCCAAAATTTGGCAAGCTGACGAATAAAGGTTTATTTTGTGCGAGATCGTGCGTATTTGCTTGGTTTCCGCACAAAACCAATCCGCGGAAAGTCTAAAATTCCACATTCAGTATTCCCAACCTAACACACATAACAATTTCCCTCTTCTTACCGCTTAAGTGACATATTGATTTTACTGCTTTAAGCTTTTAACGTATTATTTTTAGAGACGTTCAATATAGTAATAATTATAAATTGGAAACTTACCACTGCAATTTCACCTAAATTGCACTGTTAATTATTGTTTTTAAATATTTTCAAAAATTAAGTAAACTCTACAACTCCACTAAAGTTACTGCATTCGTGATGCAAGTAACTTTAAGGAAGCCGTGAAAAAATCAACAAGATTCCAGACTCATCATAGACTGGGGGGGGGGGGAAAGACAGATGTATATCACGGCCTGCTGGAGTATAGTAAACACAGAAAACATTTTAAAGCAACAATGTTGAAGATAGATATTTTTGTTTTGCAAATTTGCCGTCATTGAACAGAAACCAAAATGGAGATTCGTTGCAACTAATTAAAAATTCCTCTTTCAGGTATGTAATAAACGATCTTCGCACAAAATAATGTACGATACACGAGCGGTATGTTTTCTTTCAATTCTCGGAAATTAAAAAAGCTCAACTACGTTTCGCTTTTTGAAACTTTTCCTCGAACATGAAAACTTCAACATACCGCTCTTGTAACGCATATTACTATTCTATACAATGGAGGAATAGAATAAGTTGAAGAATATCTTTAGTGCTGAAAAACAAAACTGATTAGTGGCCACGGAATGGTAATTATACGTATTTTAGAATGGAAGTACAGTAACAACAAATCACTGGGGAACGTTGGGAATCCATGAGAGCAGAAAATTGCATCTACAGTAGTACGTGAAAAATTTACATGTCAAAAGGGGAATAGCAAATCGACAGATGAAGATGTAGCTTTACTATGCTGTATATCTTTATGTAGAACCAAGTGTGGATACGATTATCTGTTGACATGTGCTAGCAAGGGGAATATCAGGAGAACGAGGTGAATATGAAGACAAGACAGAAAACAAGGAAGGAACGGGAGTACAAAGCACAGTCGCATTTGTCGCATTTTGCTACTCGACTTCTAAAAATGCAACAAGCTTTCAATGTGAATGTGCAAAAATGCGACAACCAGATTTGACTTCCGAAACGAAGATGGTAATGAATAAAATAAAATTAGAGATGTGTCTGAAATAATCAGTTCTGGTGA
Organism: Periplaneta americana; assembly: GCF_040183065.1. Lineage (NCBI taxonomy): Eukaryota > Metazoa > Arthropoda > Insecta > Blattodea > Blattidae > Periplaneta > Periplaneta americana. The sequence goes on from NC_091121.1 coordinate 45,757,629, forward strand.
ATCTGAATTTAAATGAAATGCTAATGGCTTGAAGAAGGTACTGGGCTATAGGTGTTCAGGAATGGATTTCAAAGAGTTGGTGCAATTCATGTAAGTTAAGTGAACAATTTCTTCTAATTGATTTATATAATTCCATCGCATACTGTAAATTGTGAGCGAGGATTAGTTGCACGAATCTTGTAAAAACTGGAATTAGAAACCGCCTTTCAGTAAAAAGTGTTAATACTCTGCTAACAATAAATCTTGAAGGGCCTACTCGTAAAGAATTTCAGTGTTTAGAGTGCCCATAAAATAATGTATTTTAATGTGATGTAATAAATTCAGTAATAATTGATTGTAAACATACCTACGTCTAATAATTTACGTACATAAATATATTTAGAGTGTGGTAAGATGGATTGAAAGTAGGTAATACAACTCCAAGAAAGAAATTACATAACTTTTTGTTTCTGCATACTTTATTAATTTTATCTTTCTGTAGAACTATTTATAATATTGCACAAGGTTTTCGCAATTTGCACAAATACAATTTCTAATTTGTGCATTTTTGCGACAATGATTTATTTTCTAGCTTAAACCCTGGTACAAAGAGAGCAATGGGAACACATAGAAAACAAGGAGAACACAAGAAGGACAAGGAAAATGCAAGAATAACAAGGGAGAGACAATTAGGATACAAGGAGAACAGGGAAAAGACAAGGAGAACAAGGATAAGAAGGGGAAGATAAGGAGAAAAATGGTATTATAAGAAAATCAATTGATATACTAGGAGAACAAGGGGAATGGCGGGAGAATACGAGGAGCGGAAGTATAACATGGGAAAAGCAAGGAGAACAAGATAAATACAAGGAGAACAAGATAAATACAAGGAGAACAAGATAAATACAAAGAGAACGAGATAAATACACGGAGAACGAGATAAATACAAAGAGAACGAGATAAATACAAGGAGAACGAGATAAATACAAGGAGAACGAGATAAATACAAGGAGAACGAGATAAATACAAGGAGAACAAGATAAATACAAGGAGAACGAGATAAATACAAGGAGAACGAGATAAATACAAGGAGAACGAGATAAATACAAGGAGAACGAGATAAATACAAGGAGAACGAGATAAATACAAGGAGAACGAGATAAATACAAGGAGAACGAGATAAATACAAGGAGAACGAGATAAATACAAGGAGAACGAGATAAATACAAGGAGAACGAGATAAATACAAGGAGAACGACATAAATACAAGGAGAACGAGATAAATACAAGTAGAACGAGATAAATACAAGGAGAACGAGATAAATACAAGGAGAACGAGATAAATACAAGGAGAACGAGATAAATACAAGGAGAACGAGATAAATACAAGGAGAACGAGATAAATACAAGGTGAATAAGATAAATACAAGGAGAACAAGATAAATACAAGGAGAACGAGATAAATACAAGGAGAACAAGATACATACAAGGAGGACAAGATAAATACAAGGAGAACAAGATAAATACAAGGAGAACAAATATTCACCAATAAGAACAAAGGGGTTGCATTTTCATTTCTTCTAGATGCACTGTAACAACCTAGATATTGGCATTTGTACAGTTTGTAACTTATTTGTTTACCATGAAATGTCAAACATAAGCGGAAATGACTTGCATGCCCTCTCGTTAGTTTTACACTAGCTCTATGGCCAGAAGAAAGAGAATGTACTGGATATGTGCAAGGTCACCTGAATGGAGAGCTGCAAGATCTATGAAGACCTTCACGTCGGGAAGTATGAAGAAGAGAGGGGGCTGAAACTCGCAAGGAATGCTTTCCATTATTATTGCACTTGACTTTAACAAAATTTGTGTTCCTTTGTAAGTCAATTATTTATTCCATTTTTTATGTTTAGATTCAGCAGCACACAAAATGTGACACCTTTTCTATGGGTGTATTTTCAACTAATATTATTTCTGTACGAATAAGAAATTTCTCACTGAGTCATAACTTCAGTTCTGTTGATCGACATTTTAAAATTCTAGTGTTATTTTTTCAGTTGGTGTAGCTTATGAAAAGAATATTGTAGGTACTCCGTAGAAATTCCAATTGGAGTCGCGGGAATTTGAAGCTAAATATCTGTTGTGTAGCCAGCGCCAAAGCCCAAATGTGAAGCAAAAGAAAGTGGGTTGGTCATAACAATGTTAAGAAAAAATTACGTATTGTGTAGGTAGGCAGTGTGTTCAATTCGATTCTTATGGCGACGCGTAACTGAGTTTTTTAATTCAAACAATTTTCATCATAACCTCTTGAAAAAATTTGCATCGGTTAAATATTGCTAAAATACTCGTGCACAATTTTTCTCAAAGTTTAACGCTGAAAAATATGCCCAGAAACAATTTTTATTTAAAAATAATTTCTAATTTTAGTAAACATTGATCTGAGCCTTACATAAAGATAAACAATTTCCTAAAAGTTTAAAATGGAGCTAGGACACCCTATAATGAAATGGTGCATTTTTTTTGCTGGTCAATATATTAATTAATTAATTATTTTACTTATTTATTTATTTATTTTGCTAATAATTGTAACATAAAATATAATATAAACAGAAAAAATTAGCTCGCCCCTGAAAGAGTAGAACTCGTGCTCAGGAGCGCATTCCTGAATTGAAATTAAGTGGTATATAATACAATTTGTCTTATGTCTACTACGCAATAAGAATATATAAATTTAAATTTACAATTTTTATAAAATCCATACATAATTTTTTTATTTAATACTAAAACTATTAAAATTGACAACATTGGGATATTTAAATATAAATTTGTTATATATTCTTGGGCCTAAATCACTACTGTGATTAAATTCTGTAGCAGTGTTGCATTTTGGTTCAAACAATCTTAAAGAATTCATACCTTTTGTTTCATAACTATAAGAATTCAATTCAAAATTATTTCGATTTTTATGTATGAATTTTATTAATACAATATAATAAATTTGTCTTATTTTAAGAACATTAAAGTCTAAAAAGAATTTTTGAGATGGAAAAACGATAGGTTTATGAAGACATATTTTAATTATTTTCTTCTGTAATAAATAAAGTGGATTAAAATGGATTTAAATAAGTTAACCCTTCCTACAATTCCATAGATAATTACCGATTGAAATGAAGTTAAGTATATTGTGCATAATAAACTTATTGACAAGTAATTCCTCAATAAAACAAAATAATATATTATTTTACGTAATTTATTACAAAGGTAATTAATGTGTTGGTTCCATTTTAAATGATTGTCGAAAATTATCCTAAACATTTAACTTCAGAGGACTCCTTAATAATCGGACATTTACACTGTGTAAGGCAACAATCAGAGTTATGTAATTTAATACAAAATGTAGATGTAGGAGGTTTGTTACATTTTTCAGGTAATGAGAATGGAAAGAAATTCATGTCAAGCCACTTTTTGTATTAATTTAAGTCTATTATTTGAATTATTATATGCATCATACCAGGTTTTTCCACCAAAAAGTAAAACTGTGTCAACTGCATAAGAATAATGAACACCATTGTATTGTTGTAAGTCAATTTTTAATAAGTCATTTTAATATATATAAAAATTAAGATAGGGCCTAGAACTGTGCCTTGGGGAACACCTATATTAATAATTGATGGTTCACTTGAATAATTGTCAATTTTCGTTATTTGAATTAACTCGACCTTTATCTGTTAAAATGGTAGGCACAATAGACTGTTAGGGCTAAAATGCCCTAGATTAATCTATTCTCACTTCATCTAATGCAATTCTATTTGTACTCCTACTTTCGAAATCTCTAACACAAAGGCTTTTTAAGGCTGAGTAATAGTGCAAGTTTCATAATTTTACGACGCAGTTAAATGTCAACAAACGACCCGTTGATTGAGGAGGTGCACTGTGTGAGCTGAGCCGTGCCGAACTTTACCGGCGCTTTCTATTACACGAACGAGCAGGGAGAAACTGAGGGGTTCGCAAAGTGTGGGTCGCGACGGCAGCAAGGCAAATAAAAATGTTTTGTTTCACCATCTGTCCTGGAAGAAGCTGCGTCATCTCGCGGGAAGAAAGCGAGGGCGCGCCCATGGGTCGAGGGGAGGGGCGCACGCACAGCTTTCTCTTTGTTGCAACCGACGCGCTGAATGCCACTTGTCTGACACGCGTTTTACTGGGAAATTACGATAAGTGTTCCTGAAACCGAAGCTAGTGACTGCTACTACATATCATCTTCATCGTACAGCCCGGAAGTTAGGCAAAATGTCTTTTTAACTGGGTGTATAGTCCGGATCAGCTTACTTCATACCGTAAGGGTGAAACCTAGCCATTTTTTCCCCATTACTACATATGCTAGTGGATTGTGGTGATTTTCTAGTTTGAAGGTTGAATTTTCTTTTGCCAACTTCGTTTCGAATTTCGATACTGAGAAATACTATAACTGGTAGTGATTTTCTAACTGTTATGTTGGCAGCAGGAACAGCTGTTGTCGGCAGTGCAAATTTTGAAAATTCAAATTGTTCTAGATTTCTGAGCCAATTACTGGAAGTTAGTGAAATTCGAACATACTAACAATTAATTGATATCAGTATTATATTAATACATAATCCTAATAGTTATTTCATGTGTTGCGTTGTGATTACAATTCAAGATTAGGCCTATAGTCAGACAAGTGCAAATAAATATAACATATGGTGGGATGCATGCACTTGGGTGATCGATAGAAAATGCGCACGGAGACAGCAATTATAACTAGAATACTAAAATTATTAGGAGTAAATAAGTATTGTTAAGCATACATTTCAAAGTGGCATTCGGTTTTCGGAGTTTGTACTAATCATTTCACGTGATCAAACAAAATACATTTTTAGGTTAGGTCTCGTGAATCGTAAATTGTTTAGTCAAAGCAATGAATTTCATTTTGTCAGGCAAAATACATTTTCATATTTGATCATATTAATCTACTAATTTCAAACATGATGTGCGACAGGTCCAGGAGGAAAATACAGACCTACTCTTTCACAAATTATTGAACCATTTAGAAAACACCTCCCAACATAAAGATGAGATGTAGTAAATAAATAAATAAGCAAGACATTATTATTATTATTATTATTATTATTATTATTATTATTATTATTATTATTATTATTGTACATGGCATTATGATGTTACACTCTTTGGTGATATTTGGTATTAGTTGGCAACACTGAAGAGACGGCCAAATTAGGCTTTTAGGAACTGCTCTTACGTGATCCTCACTATACTATATACGGGCTGATTCACGAGGATCTACCGTCACTTACGGAGCTTATTTCCGAAGACATTCTGAGCAAAAAATGTCATATAAACATTTGTCCTAATCTCATTATTTTCAAAGTTACATTTTTTTAATTTGTTAGTAAAATACTATTATTCTTTAGTTTTAAGGGTAAAAAAGTATTACAAATAGAGAATGAATTACTCAGAAGTATCATTTCTTTAACTGGCTAATGTTCTGAAGCTAAAAATGTGTTGTTAATTGCTTTGTATAGGTTTTATTTTTCAATCTTTAACTAAAATTGACGTCATTCTTACGTACTTATCACAACAATTATTGTTACAAATCATACGACTTTAGGAACTTGATTCTTTACAGTTTAATTAGTATGCATCCTAATGTACAGTCTTAAAGAATTTACAAGAGTGGCGTCATTTGTAACAATTGTTGTTATAAATGCGTGAGAAAATGTAATTTTGTAGTTAAAAATCGAAAAAAAAAATCTGTACGAAGCAACTATGGAATTCACAACACATTTTTAACTTCAGAATACTAGGTAATTAAAGAAATAAAACTCCTGGATAGTTCATTCTTTATCTGCTGATCCGGAGCTGCGTTCGGGCTTGGGTTGGATCCCCCTTTGGTCTCATTGAATGGTTTCTTCCGAGGTTTTCCCCAGCCGTGGGACTGAAGCCGGATGGTCTATGGCGAGTCCTCGGCATCAACCCCTTTGATTTGATTACCTGGTTGGGTTTTTCCGAGGTTTTCCTCAACCAAAAGGCAAATGCCGGGTAATCTTTTGGCGAATCCTCGGACCTCACCTCATCTCACTACATCTCGCCAAAATATTGTGAAAAATTGCACAAAATTGTAAAAATTGTAGAAAATTACTAAATTGTACAACTGTAAAAATTTGTAAAAATTGTAATTGTAATATTGTAAAATTTGGACTTGTCCCACATCTTAAAGCTTCATTGCTCATGTAAGATCTATGGAATAAAATAAATGAATAAAAGAATGAATGAATAATAATCTTTTACCCTTAAAACTCAAGAATAATGGCATTTTGAAAAAAAAACTTCAACAAATTAGTGTAACTCTGAAAATGTTGAGATTAGGACAAAAGACGACATAAATAAATGTAAGGAAGTCAGCTCCTAATGAGGTTTGAAATATCTCGTGCTCTAAAGCCTTCTAATAGAACAGAATTTCTCAAAAAGTAATAATTAAATTAGCTTAAATAACTTGTCTATAAGAAGTTCTTAATTTTGAAAAAACTACGAATTTTTCGACCAATTTTTCGAGAAAAGAATTTAGAAAATTGTATATTATTCACTGGCTCTTGATGACAGCAGTGACATTACTGATACAGCAAAGCTTGAGATTTTTATCCGCGGGATTGATCAAGATGTTAGTACAGGAACCACCACTGGTTGTAGTTTTCATACCAAATACCTTTCCTCCGTCTCCTTACTTCATAGGCTGTCTGTCGCATGTAATCACTGCAGCTCGAGTTTTTATCACTAGAGAGCGGAATTTTAGGCCCTAAAAAGTGGCATTTTAGGCTCCTAAAATAGGTTCTTAAACTCCTTTATTTAGGTCCTACAAAATAAAAAATAGGCTTCTTTTTTAAAGAATGTCACTAATATAAGATTCAATATTTATTTAAGCAAAATTCTAGGGTTAAAAGAAACTTCCACACATTTCACATTTTACAAGGGTACACATGCGTACACAAAATGAAGACATTCTGTTTTTAAGTTAGTGTTTTTCATTCACCAATCACATATCCATAGTTTTCTTCACAGTAGATGATCTGCACCTATTGTGGCTATTGTGTCGTTCACTGCTGTACTTACAAATGGTGAGAAAAAAGGAAGGGGTTGTTATCTGTCTTGGAATGTAAGAGAATGCTTAATCGGGTACAACCCAGCGAGTTTGTGTTAAATTGCTGACAGACAAAGGAAGATGTAATAATAATAACAACAACAACAATAATAATAATAATAATAATAATAATAATAATAATAATAATAATAATAAAAATTTATCCCGCAGGAGTTCTTTTACATGCCAGTAAATCTACTGACATGAGTCTGTCGCATTTAAGCAAACTTAAATGCCGTTGACCTGGGCCGGGATCGAACCCGCAATCTCGAGCACAGAAGACCAGCTCTATACCGACTACGCTACCCAGGCCGACTGAAAGTTGGAATTTTAGGATTGAAAGATTGTAAGAATGAGAAGGGCTGGCCCAGAGGTACTTCTCTATTGTGTTGTTCACTGTTAGGAATGTAAACGGTACAGGATGTTAAGAAAAACAGTAAACAGTTACGAAAAATGATGCAAAAATATTTTAAAACTTAAAAATAGGCACTAACATCGAAATAGGCATTTTAGGCACTATAAAACTCCTTTATATATACCTATATTTCCATGAAAAATGTAAATATTAAATCTCAAGCCTGTACGAGTATGTATCAAGGAAAAAAATAGGTTTTTGCCTAAATTCCGCTCTCTATTTATCACCCTGCTTTACGAAGAGATTTTTGTTAACTGCTAAACATTCAGGAAGACATTGTCCATGTAGTAAGTGCGGCGTGTGTTTACTAACTTAAAGAAACTTCCTTACCCGCATACAATCGTACAAACATCTGGAGAATAATTCAATTTGATAGACATGAACAGCGACTGTAGTAACTGCGTGACCCCTGCACTCACACGTATACACCAAGTGTTGATGTGTTTTCGATTTCTCTTAACGATGTCATGTTGACGTCATAAATCTCTGTCACATTTGAAATTAATTTAAAACCAAAACAGATCGAAATACGATTTTACTTTACATCAAACTTATGTGATGGCAGGGACATAACGTTACAAAACATAACAGCCCTTTATTAAATGGAGCATAATGGTCGCCCTAATGACTTTAGATATCTTACAAACAAAATTAAAAGAAGGTATTAGAATTGGCGATCTCCACATTGCATGAGTGAATGGAATTCTAGTACATTCCTTTAATAGTCTCTCTATGTAGTCCAATGGTTACGATGCTACGAGATCGATCTGAGATTCACGGGTTCGACGTTGACTGAGAGCAATGGATTTTTAAAGGGCGACCAACGTAGTGAAAAAATACTTTTGAATTTTTAGGCTATTTTAAGTGAACATTTTTATTCAATTTTTATAATTGTAAGCTTACACGATCAATCACATTCGGCAAGTGTGGATAAATGACCTTGCCTTAGACCAGTGATGTCAATTGATGCCCATAGGAGCAAGCGCTCGCTTTAGAGCTCAGGAGAGCCTGAGCGCTTTACAGCGGAAAGGAAAGAGACAGACGAAAGTGGTAGTATATGCCGCTTGGTTGAGCTATATTCAGGGATGGCCAGCACTGATTCAATAGATAAAGGGAAGAGAACTTATTAAAACTGTATCCATGTTAATTTTTAGATTTGTCTGAGAAGTATAAGTGCATTATAAGAATGTAAGTTTTAATTTTAATGCTCATTTTTCACAAGTTTCATTTTTTATTCAAAAGAAATATTTTCTCAACTTCTTTTATAGAAAAGTGAAATTTTCGGATATAGGCCTATGTATTTAGTAGCCTTACAGAATGTTTTCGTAAATCTAATTTACCGTAAATACGTATTACTGAAGATAGTGTATTGAAAATTTTGAAAATATTCGCATGGAAATTGTTTGTAAGGAAATTAATTAGCAAAGCAACTACTGTTACATCATAAGCAAAAGATATGTGCCCATGTGTTGTAAAAATGTCAGCTCTATAGCTTCAGGACATTTCGAGAAAATATAATTTAATATTCCGATGTTAGGAAGTTGCTAACCAATATCACCTTAAAAGGATAATGCGATAAGAGTTTTGTTATGGAATATTAGTTACACTTAAAACATATACATCACCTAGGTAACTTTGCTTTGTACTGTAATATTGTTTTGATTAGTTTATTGATTACTTTTATATGACTAAAGATACCATCAATATCAATTCCAAATTATCATGTCATAATCTCTTTTTTTTGGGGGGGGGGAATATCACTTTCTTTATGATTGATGTATTTCATCCATTTAGTACAGTATAATTGTACTAGTATTCAATTTATATGAATATTCCTTCTTGACTCTTTATTATGTTATTAACGTTTAAAACACAACTGCAATATTAAGAAATTGGTATTAGTACTTTTGTTTTACAGACAATATAGATAATATCAAACAGAAAGAAGCCATATAAAAATAACGACATAAAATTTCACGTTCCGTCTGAAGTTTGTGCACCACTGTTTCCTTAATCCAACAGGCTGCTTATTCATATACACAACCGTTTCTCTTTCCAAACTTAGCGCTTGATGCCCGCGCACAACGTCAAGGTCAGAAAAAATGCGTTTGCTTTGACATCACTGCCTTAAGGTACGTTTTCCTCGGTGCGACTATTGCGATGATCGTTCAACGATGATCGTTCAACGATAATCGTTGAGCACTATTTTTTTTTATTTTCTAGAGTCGCGGCAGTCGCTCGGAGGAAAACAGCTCCATAGAAAATACAAAGAAATAGTGCTCAACGATTATCGTTGAACGATCATCGCAATAGTCGCACCGAGGAAAATGTACCTTTAGACTCAAAGCTAACCGACTTAAAGGGTGTTCTGAACCGGGCATTTCCGTAAAATCACGCAATAGATTTTTCTCTTTGCATAATCCCAAGACTTTCACTACAATGACAGAGTAAAATTCTTTCGACAGGCGCGTAACTGTAATGGTGAAAACTCCGGGGAAACTGTTCCAGATGGCAAGCTCACATTTACGTTTAGAGTAAAGAAGTTAATTAAAAAATTCACAAGTTTTCATCTCGGACAATACAAATGTAAAAATTTGCTTTAACGCAGCGTTCCTCAAACTATGGGTCTTGAGTATAGATGGACGAGTCTCGATGCAAAGATATTAGGACTATTTATTGTAAGTATCAATGAGGCGTTCAGAGCTAAAGTGGATCAAGTCACAAATTTTCATAAATTTAGTTTAATTCATTTTTTTGATTATCTGAAGTTGGATTTTTCCGAGCAGTAATGGATCAAGTCTTAATTCGGTAGGTGACACCAGTCACTTTTGGCTCAGATTATTTTGTTCACGATGTTCTGAGCCATAGTGGATCAAGTCACCAAAGCGTTGCATCAAGTAACATGACAATTGTTTATATTTTATAAATCTAGAATTTGAGAATGGAGTAATAAAATTATTGCTAGTGAAATTAGATAATCCACTAGAGCAAGTTAACTTTAGGTCCTATTATCTCGATACTACATCTCATGGACTTGATCCACTTTAGCTCTGAACGCCTCAATTCTGCGTCAAGGCAGAAATTTTATAATTCTACCAGACAAATTCAAGAAATTCTCGATCTGCTGGCAAATTGATTATGGTATACTTTCGTAAGAATATGTGTTCAATAATGTTACGACACTGGAAATGTAACACTGTGAGTTGGCTGTGAACTTCGTGAAAATTTAGCGGAAGTTAGCGGCTGAAGGAAATTGCATTTTAATATGATGATCAATTCCCAAGTTACCGCTATTTTATTTATTTACTCACCCAGTCACTCACTCACTAACTCACTCACTGACTTACTTGCTAAATTATTTATTCCGGAGAAGTTAAGGCCATTAGGCTTTCTCTTCCACTCGACCAGCAACAAAAAAAGGTTTACACACTACAAAATTTTATAAGTTAATAATACAATAGTATCCTTCCCAATACTAGTGAGGAAAAAGACATAGTTCTACATGAAAAACAATTTACAGTGACTGCAGTGGGGTTCTCGTAAAATTACTTCCTAAGAAGCTAATATGGTCGTCTTTTTACTGTTGCCAACTGTTACCAGATATCACCAAAGCAGATAAAATTACAACGCTATGTACTGAAATAATAATATTAATTGTGTATTTATTTATTTATTTATGATTGATTGATTGATATAATATTAAAATGTATTCTTTCCTGGCAACATAACATTTATTGGTTTGACTAAGCAGTTTACGATTCATGAGATCTAACTTAAAAAATTATTTTGTTTGATTACATGAAATGATTAAACGCGGGTGAATCGGATTGGAGGACGAATCGGATCATTTAATATAAATTACTGGTTCTAGAGTGCGCTAGTGAGTTCTTGCTGATACCATCCTCTGAAGTCAAAGAATGCTAGTATTTGAGTTCGATGACCATAAGAAGTTGGCGTGTGTACGACCTGCTGGTGATAAATAGACTACTTTTTATAAGTTTGAGTTACATAGATGCTCTGAATTTGCCATTTTGTTATTTTTTTAGCTCTGGATTAAACAATTTTTTGAACACACATTATTAAAACTTACGCAACAAGTTATGTAGTAGGAAAGAACAGTCTGTCTTGATTCTATAACCTCACCTGATGTTCTCACTTATTTGCTGCCAGTTCTGCCAATTTGCAAATATGTATTTCTGTGCATGTGCAGGAGAAACGGATCAGTGAATGGCGGGTAGTTTGAATTGCTTATTTTATATAGAAATGGCAATATTGTTTTTTTTTTAATTCCGGATGGGTAGACTTTAGCACGAGGAAGACCCAGACAAATTGCTTGTCTTCTCACTTCACCAGAGAACATAGCACAAATGAAGAAAAAGCAAGAATTAAAAAACGAGAAGATAAATAGTAAGAAAGGATGCAGAATGAACAGAAAAAATGTGCAAAGAGAAAGTGAGGACATGATTGAGATTAACGATAGTGATGACGACGACGACGACGATGATGATGGTGATTATGGTGAGGAGGATGAGGATGTGGTTGTAGAAATAGACAATGAAGGGAGTGATGACATTTGCCAATTTTGTGTGTTGAAATATTCTGATCCCAAGTCTGTGAAGAAAGGAGAATGGATCCAGTGCCAACGTAAGGGTGAATGGTACCACGGGGTGTGTGTGGGAGCTAAGGGGAGAAAGACGTTTATCTGTGGAAAATGTGTTTGAAAACAGAGAAACTAAGAAATGTGATTTTGCTATTACTGAGCTTCTAATTTTGTATCTTATAGCATGAATAATAAGTTTCCACTGCTTTTTCTTTCAATCCGATTCACCCGCAATACCAATCCTATTCACCCGCCACTGGAGGATGATTCTGATCAATTTTAACAACCAATTAAATTGAAGAAAAATAAAACATAATAACTATTTCTGACAGACTGTTGCGTCAGACTTAAAGTTAATGAAATTATCTTGCAGCGGGCAGTAAGAGACGCAAGAATTAACAGCGTATTACCACTTTAATTTTTAATTATTTTAAAAATGATCCGACTCACCCGCGTTTACCCCATACACACTAAAAGAATCGTACACTATATTAATATTATTAATTAATAATTACGTTCAAATTTAAAATAACTCTCGCTAATAATCTTGGATCATGAAGGTTGGTAACGTCTCCAAAGACAAACGATGCTGTCAATGTAACAGTTAGAAAGTAAATACCAGTTGTAGTATTTGTCAATACCGAAATTCGAAACAAAGTTGACAAAAGAAAATTCAACCTAACAACTAGAATATCATCTATAATACACTAGTAGACTAGCATAATATAGTAATGGGAGCGAAATAGTTAGGTTTCATCCTTACGGTACAAGACAGTGGTCGTCAGCACTCGCTGAAGTGTGCAAAGGGTAAGCGAGCCGTTCTGTGAGCCCCGTCGTGCAGCAGGAAGAGGTAGAGAGCATACCCGTTAGCAGCTACGAGTGTACCATGGTGCACTGTGTTCTCCGCGGGTAAGAGACGTTAGTTCCAGGGTGCTCTGTGCTGACGACCGCTGGTATAAAATATGAAGACCCGGACTATAATAGTGTCTTCATCTTATGTCACGTTATAAGTGGTTCATTTCGCATTCTCTTCTGTTCAAGTAACGGGTGAATATATAAAATAGTAATTCGTCCATTCCTTCATAAACCCATGGCTATTGTTTCAGATTGTCGTGGTATTAACGACGTGTTTGCTGGTCGGCGCCCAACATGTGCCTGAGCCTAACAGTCCACCGTCCCCGCCCCTGAAGCTGGACCCGATCCTACGGCGCGCTCTGCTAAGGGCGCTCACCCAGCTGGAGCTCGAGGCACAACGAAAAGCGGTAGGAGGCCCAGTAGGCTCTGGGGAGCACACGCCCCCGGACGACGGAGGCCCTGTGGACGAGGAACAGGAAGCCAACATAAAACGCGATCTGGAAGAGCTGCTGGGGAACTACGAGAACGCCTTCCAAAGTCCGGAAGACGACAACAACAAGCCTGAAGAAGAACTGACCCAGGAGCCGCAAGATAACGCGGTGTTCTTCCAAGACGAGCAAGCCACAGTTCCACCTGTGCCACAAGATGACATCCAGTCCAACGTGATCCCGTCGGAAACAGAAAAGACTGAGCAAGACTCGAATGCGGTGGCGACATCCACCGCGGATGAGAAGGCTGTTGTCAAGGGTAACGAAGTGGCGCCCTCCACACGAGATGATAAAGCGAACGCTGATGATCAGGAGGTGTCCATATTCCAGGCACCACTTGTTGCCGCCTTCACGCTGGAGCAAGATGAGAAGGGGAACCCCAAGAGCGTCGTTCCACTGCTGCGTCGCCCACTGCCAGCCCCGCAAAAAGCGCAACAGCAACAGAACACACAGCAGCGACCACTACAACAATTTCCACAGCAGAACACACAACAGTTGACACAGCGACCGCTACAACAGTTTCCACAGCAGCAACCACAACAATTTCCGCAGCAGCGACCACACCAGTTCCCTCAGCAACCACAACAATTCCCTCAACAACCACAGCAATTTCCACAGCAGCAGTTCTCACAGCAACCACCACAACAATTTCCTCAGCAACCACCACAACAGTTTCCACAGCAACCACCACAACAGTTTCCACAGCAACAACCACAACAATTTCCACAGCAACGACCCCAGCAATTTCAACAACAATCACAGCGATTCACACAGCAACAACAACAGCATTTTACACAGCAACAAACTCAACATTTTCCACAGCAACAACCACAGCAATTTTCACAACATCGCTTCCAGATTCAGCCTCAACGCTTCCAGCCGGAACTGACGCGCGAAGAGGAGTTGGAGCGGAAGACTCGACTCTTAGAGCAGCAGTTGCTTCTTTTCCAGCAGCAGCAACAGTTTCAGCAACAGCAGAACTTGCTCAAGCAGCAAGAACAGCTTAGACAGCGGCAGCAACAGCTATTCCAGGAGGAGCAGCAGCGACTGCAGAGGCCTCAGAGACAGGAGACGGGGACTGGCATCGTGGACTTCCAGCAGAGCGTCGACATCCCAGTGCAGCAGCCCCAAGCAGTGCAGCAGCCCCAAGACTTCTTGTTCCGTAAAGCGAACAGCGCGAGGCCGCAGACGCTAAATAACCAGCTTCAGAACTTGCTATTCCAGTCGGGCGTCGCGGGTGACCTCCAGAGCAATGGTGGCACGCCTCAGGAAGATCTTAATATTGTGTCAAAAATATTGTCTCTCAATCACGAGGGCAGGGTGAGGCCAGGCAGAGAGACGGACGTAGTGCAACCGCCGTCGAGATTCATCACCCCACCCTTCCCCTGAGATAAATAGACGCGAGATTGGGGCAGGGAAATCGTAATTATTGTTACTGTATACTCAGACAGAAAACTCGGGCGTCATTAAGGTAAAACCTTTGGGATAGATCAGCCACATGCGTAGGCACAGTAACTGCTCAGAGCAATGTCATCTTGGAGAGCGCTCAGAATGAGATGTGCATTAAATGGTGGTGCACATTCATATTCAGACAGAAGACCGAGATATCACTTAATCAGTTCAGCTTGATATTTTGGAACAATAATTGATGCTATGCACTCATATGCACATATGACTGGAGCAGGTGAAACCGAAGTGTTATCACACTCATATTCGAACACTTAGATAGAGAGAATTTTAGAGAGTTCAGCTTGCTAGATTTACATAGTAACTTGTAGTGAACACTCATACCCAGAGAAGACTCGGGCTGTCACTTGGGTCAAACCGTACAGAAAGGTCAGTTTGAAATATTGGTGGTATAGACTCACAGTTGGGTAGGAGTCTTGGGGTGTCACTTAATTTAAACTTCATGAAAAATTCAGCACAGTTTAGTTGCACAGTAACTAGTGTTGTACACTCACAACCAGACAGGAGACCGGGTTGTTACTTAGGAAAAATTCAGTTTGACATATTTACTGAGTAGCTTGCATTAAACACTGACAGACAGAAATCCGGGTTGTCACTAAAGTAAAACCTCGGAGAAATTTCAAAATGATACATTAGCCCAAAAACTGGTAGTAAACGTATAAACTCTGTCAAAGAGAAGACTCGGGATATTACTTAGGTAAAATCTTTGGACAAATTCAAGTTAATATTCTAGCACAGTAAATGCTGAAACAACCCATAATCAGATATAAAACTCGGTAAAATTTTAGAGTTAATTTTGATATACTGACTCAGTAGTTGGTTGTAGATACTCATGCTAAGACAGACGATTTAGGTTATCACATAGGAGAAACTATGGATATAGTTCAGTTTATTTATTGGGAAACTAATTCGTGGTACGCTGTTATACTAGAAGATTTGGGCTTTAACTCAGATAATAATTTTGGGACAATTCAACCTGGCTGACTTTACCAGGGACGGATCAGTACGTTTTGGCCCATTGCTCGCTCTATGTATGCGACAGGCGGCGTGGGTGGCATTTGTGAATCCAATGCTGACAGCTGGGCCGTCCTGTCTCATCCCCTGATACAGCCTAGTCTCGTCCACATACGAGTAGCCTGAGGATAATCCCGAGGGGCCTGGAGCTCCAAGTCCTTCGTATGTCAGCATCGGAAGCCAGTAATATCCCCATTTTTATCTTGCAGATGATAGATGAAATGAAGCGAAATGTGAAGTGTTGGTGGAATGATAGGGGGAAACGGGAGTACCCCGAGAAAACCCCTCTGCTACGTCTGCTTTGTCCATCACGACTTGGCAGGAGATCGACACCCCGGACCGTCTGGATGGAAGACCAGCGCTATGCACTTGAGGCACATATGTGGCAACACTCAGACATGTCTCGAGCAGTTACTTGAGTAAAATTTAGTGAGAGATTAGTTCGATTTGTTGGTGCTATGCGTTTATAGTCAGAGAGAAAAGTGGCGCTGTTATTAAGGTAAGACCTTAGAGAGATTTCAGCTGTAATTTTTTTTTTATAGTAGCTACTGGTGTTCGCTCAAAAGATGTGGACTGTCACTAACGTAAAACCATAGGAATTCAGTTTTACAGCTTACTGAAACAGTATACACTCACAATCAGACATGACTCCAAGAATCACTTGGCTTAAACCTGAGGGAGAATCAGTTCACAATAATTTATTGATGACGTCAGAGATTGCAGCTAGGCTGCTAATATACATTATGCACCCTGCCCTGCGTGTTGTGTCAAATGGACCGCTCAGCGTCGTCGCGTCGCGTATTTCGGCGTGACACTGTTTTATAGTACAATGGACTATCAAGAGCCAAGTTAACATGTTATGTTGTTTTATGTTTTAACACATTTTAAATATAGGCTATTATATAAAACATGTGCAATATTAAATGCATACCTCACACAATCATCTGCCTGTGTAAACCTCATGTTCAATAGGCTAAGTTAAACTTATTCACAACGAGAAGCAATCGTACACATGACCTCAGCATGAAATCTAACAGCCAAACCCTTGCTAAAGTCTTATATAAGTCACTGATGAAAACTTCAAATTCAACTGTCGAAGTTATTTTGCATTATCCAGCCAGTAACAAGACAGACACGAAAATTTAAACTACTACTGGGTGTTCAGTTCAAAGTGTGTCATGGCTCGCTGTATGTCGTCATGTGGCTAGCCGATGAGCCTAGAGAATTCAATCTTCCTACATCTCCGCAAAGGCGTATTACCTATATGCAAGAGAAGTTGCCTACCAAGTACGGCGTTCATTCTGAAGAGTACTTACCGATACGTACGGTAACGCCTGCAGTGGCAGGAATGTGAACTGTTTGGAAACACGTACTGAGGTGAGTTTTTTTCTTACTGTCGGAATATGGGGAGAGGGTTAAGACAATTACGTACAGTATTTGTTGACATTAACTTCGACGGTCAACATGGACACGAAGCATTTGATTTGTATTGTGGAATGTTGCCGTACGCAACCGATGATAACATATACCCTGGGTACGACTTGCCCGCGCAAAACACAGTTCGAAAGAGGTTATAGTAGCACACAGACCGTACAGACCGCCATCTGTTGCTACGACGTTCAAGTTATACCGTACACGTTCTTAAGTTCAGATTGAACGCCTTGATTAATAGGCAACTTCTCTGACATAAAAGCTGAAACTCGCTTCAAATCGCTGACTCACCAACAGTGACGTCATGACACACTTTGAAATGAACACCCAGTAGAAAAAGTGAAGAAATTATGTTTTATCGTGAAACGTTTATATGCTTTACACTCGAGAAATGTGGTCGTATTTTCTGTTAATACGATGACGTCATCCAAGCGCGCTACGTAACGTATGCGATAAAAGTCGTTCAGGCTGAGAACCTGTATAGAAAAAAATGTAAAAGTTTCACGAAATATTCAACTCAGTTTTAATATTTTTCATAATCCGTTTTGAATCTTGCGTACACTACTTTTAACACTTGAATATAAGTAATTGATAAACTAGCGGACTTACTCGTGTTAATTATGTAAGTCTGTGCGGCTTACAGCTGTTTCAGTGCTTCATCACACCATCCTCAGAGCCTACTACATCACACTAACATATGAAAACAAAAGCACACATAAGATCGCATCTTCATTCAGAAAGCAGAAATACAACATAGCATACAGAACAGAAAACACACTACAAAGACATCTCAACACACAAAAAACACAAACAAATAAATACAACCACATAGGCGTATACAAACTCACATGTAATAGTTGCGACAAGTTCTACATTGGACAGACAGGCAGATCATTCCAAACACGCTACAAAGAACACATTAAAGCAATAACCAGAGGACACAATACATCTACATACGCCGATCACATAACCAATGCTAACCATACATACAATAACATAAATGCGGACATGGAAATCCTACACATACAACCCAAGAACCAAAAACTCAACACACTAGAACAATACGAAATATACGAACACACTAAAACACACCCCGATCAAATTCTCAACACACAGCTCAATTTCAGTACACACACACTATTTGACTCCACTTTTCAACACTTTTCAACAATCAAACGCACCCACACAACAGGCAGAGAAGTTCGAGATGACGCCGAGATCTAGTAGGCTCTGAGGATGGTGTGATGAAGCACCGAAACAGCTGTAAGCCGCACAGACGTACATAATTAACACGAGTAAGTCCGCTAGTTAATCAATTACTAATATTTTTAATTTAATAAAAAATTATTCTTACACAAATAAATGCGGGGAGTATAAAGACAGAAATATTAAATTTACCGAAATCTAATTCTAAGTACTTCACTGAGGTATTAATTTTCAAATGAATCTAATTCTCTGTAATAACATTATTATTCATTACAATTTCGAACAACTCATTGTCTTCATATCGATGTGTGAATCGTTTCGAAGGATTCACACGATGTAGTCCGTGTGCGAGAATTTCGAGACACACTGTATATTTGACTTTCTGTAATGAACCAAGTTTGTAGTAATAGTATGTAGCTTTAAAAATAAGTTATTTGCTCATTATTGTCTAGGTACTGGTCATTGTGAAGTGTTTTATACTCATTTTTATATTTTTCATGCCGTTATGTTTACGCTTGCTTGTCACCCTTAGGCTGCCATATTGTTACTTTCTGTTTATAAAAATACATTTGAATAAAAATTGTCCAAATTGTTTACTCTTTCATGATGTGAACGAATCATCCTGTTATGGATTACACATCTATTGAGCTACGATAGGTAGCGAAATCCGGTTGCGAATGCCAGCTATAACGGCTGGGGGGATCATCGTACTAACCACACGATACCTCCATTCTGGTTGGATGATCGTCCAATAATATGTGTAATTGTGGCTTAGGCAACTCTGGCACTGAGTCACTCAATTGGGAATACACATCGGGAATCAAACTCACGATGTTCCGGCTTACAGCGCAATACTAAGCCTCTCATTTCTGCATAGAATTACTGTAAATTATAATTGATATTGTGCGAAAGTACTTGTACTAGATAAATATTAGATTATAGTAAGGGAGAAATAATTTCCAATTTGAGAGCATATAATAATACCTTAACCGCGACGTTATTGCGCGTCACATATTTATATACACTATCAGTAAATTATTCTCAATTTTGTATTGTTTTTCAGGCGACAGTATCCTCAAAATGGTGCTTGTATTGAAATTAAATTTATTCTCAGTTCAGTGCCTGAACTCCAAACAGAACCCTTTAAGTACTGTATATTACAAGGTTCCATTACATTGTACAGGGACATCATTTTATTTTTACTTCAATTTTTATTGTACCTGAGTTTTTTAATGTACTTCACTCCCACCCCTTCTACTAATGAAGTTCAACCGTCCTCCATACAGATCCAAGACCGGATATACAGCCATAGTAGCCTTACGGTCATAGTAAACAGTTCGTTCCAAAAATATGTTCGCGTTTTCCAGTGACGAAAGAGCTTTCAATATTGAATCATTTTCGCACAAGTACTGTCGTCCATTTGCCTAAGTCGCATCCCGGTTTCCCCCACCTGCTTCTATTCGCGTCTCTGTAAAGGGTAGTGGCTGGGCTGTCTTAGCTCTTTTCTGAGAACGTTAATTTCTGTTAGGAATTGGACGTCTACGTAATATTATATCCATACAACTGTTTAAAATAACTAAAATAAAAGGGTCTCGTTAAGTAATTAACTGTCACGTGATTTCCTCCTTTTCTACGACCCTGCGACATAACCACTTAGACGGACAATAGACAGCATATCTGAGTAATTTTATCTTTTCGGATCGGGCAGAAGTGAAGATTGAGTTAACAGTAGGCCTACGTAAAGTACTCTTTTATAGAGTAGGTACAGAGTTAATTCAGCATGAGTTACTGGTAGGAAGGACGAAAATTGTAATTGGAATTAGGTACAATAGTCTATAGTGCTATAATATGCACAGTAGAACTGAAGCCTGTATCGAAATGAACGGCCACCATTTTCAAAAATGTGTTTAAATATCCATATTATGATTATTTTTCAATTTAACTTCATCCTCTATATTGGGGGCGGCCGGGTAGCTCAGTTGGTAGAGCAGCTGGCTACGGACTGAAAGGTCCGGGGTTCGATCCCAGGTGGTGACAGGATTTTTTTCTCGTTGCCAAACTTTCAGAACGGTCCAAGGTTCACTCAGCCTTCTATAAAATTGAGTACCGGGTCTTTCCCGGGGGTAAAAGGCGGTCAGAGCGTGATGCCGACCACAACACCTCATTCTAGCGCCGAGGTCATGGAAAGCATGGGGCTCTACCTCCATGCCCCCGAAGTGCCATTATGGCATGTTACGGGGATACCTTTACCTTTACCTTACCTCTATATTGCACGCTAATGTGTTGCAGACAGTATAATATACACTGCATAATGACTACGTCCGAATGGACAGTTCAGTTCGTGAGTAAAAACACTCATTGTTAATACAGTACTGTGTTTTGATTAAAGAAAAACCTAATGAAAATTATTAAACTCAAAAGCGTGATATTTCCTAGTTTACGTAAATGGATGAACTACTTTTCTTCCCTCCTATACCTAGTAAAGTGATTTGTTTGTATATTACGCCAGTATCATCGAATTCAAGTCGTGGAAGGGGGTAGCAAACGTTGTTTCCGATTCTCAACCATTGATACGAAGGTATAGCCAGGTTAATATTAGAAATGTTAGTAAAAATAAAATGATGTCCCTGTATAAAATGTGCAAGAGACTTTGAAGTAGACTGTCGTGATAAAAGCCTTCGTCCTGTACAGCCGACAAAAGGAAACAACTAAGACAATCTGTATTTACTACCAAAATCGAAAGGGTCGCAAGCCTGAAATACATGCAGCAGAACCCGCATTCCTTTCGCTGCACATCCCGCTCTCTAACCTACAAGCAACTGTCAACATGCTATACTTCGCATAGGAAATGATGGTGCGTGACTGAAACCTATCTGCGTGGATTGACTGAAGACTATGTTGCCAGATCTACCCTGTCATGGAGTAACTCCGGCATCTACTTTTCATATGCTTCGAATTCTGGTCGTGAATTTGTCTCAGGCTTTATGCTTTTCAGGTACAGTAGAGCGTCTCGTTTAGGAACAGTGAAAACGTAAAGTGCAGGTAACGTATGGGGGGGGGGGAGGACGAGCCGTACGATAAGCACGAGGGGTGCACAAGGTTTTAGTTACAACAATTATGGCGGAGTATTAATTGAAATTATATTTTCCAATAACACACAAAACAAAAGAACACATATTGCATAACGTTATCATATATACTTACAAATGGCTTTTAATGAACCCGGAGGTTCATTGCCGCCCTCACATAAGCCCGCCATCGGTCCCTATCCTAAGCAAGATTAATCCAGTCCCTACCATCATATCCCACCTTCCTCAAATCCATTTTAATATTATCCTCCCTCCTCTATGCGGATGACGTGAATATGTTAGGAGAAAATCCACAAACGATTAGGGAAAACATGAAAATTCTACTTGAAGCAAGTAAAACGATAGGTTTGGAAGTAAATCCCGAAAAGACTAAGTATATGAGTATGTCTCGTGACCAGAATATTGTACGAAGTGGAACTATAAAAGTTGGAGATTTATCCTTCAAAGAGGTGGAAAAATTCAAATATCTTGGAGCAATAGTAACAAATATAAATGACACTCGGGAGGAAATTAAACCCAAAATAAATATGGGAAATGCCTGTTATTATTCGGTTGAGAAGCTTTTGTCATCTAGTCTGCTGTCAAAAAATCTGAAAGTTAGAATTTATAAAACAGTTATGTTACCGGTTGTTCTTTATGGTTGTGAAACTGGACTCTCACTTTGAGAGAGGAACAGAGATTAAGGATGTTTGAGAATAAGGTTCTTAGGAAAATATTTGGGGCTAAGAGGGATGAAGTTACAGGAGAATGGAGAAAGTTACACAACGCAGAACTGCACGCATTGTATTCTTCATCTGACATAAATAATTAGGAACATTAAATCCAGACGTTTGAGATGGACAGGGCATGTAGCACGTATGGGGGAATCCAGAAATGCATATAGAGTGTTAGTTGGGAGGCCAGAGGGAATAAGACCTTTGGGGAGGCCGAGACGTTATCATATATACATTTTAACAAACAATTATTGTAACTATAATAATAGGTATCTATAAGTTGATTACAAATAGTCTTGATTATTCAATCAGGATGGCGAAGCCTTATATATGAATATATTATAAGCAATTGTAACGTTGAAATAAATCAATATAACAAATTCAATTTTGCTACTGTATCTGAATAAATTGAACTATGAGAAGGGATGATTATGTTTAGGAAATAGTGTTGTCACAGACCAATATACTGTAGTTCTGTTAATTCGGCCACAGAAGACGGTGATATTATGTTAGTCTTACAGAGAATGAAATTAGTGACCGTAAAAAATGCTGCTTGAAAGCAACATCATAAAAGTAGCAAAATTTGATTTGTTATAATGAATTATTTCAACGTTACAATTGCTTGTTTGTTAAACTGTGTACATGATAGCGTTATGCAATTTGTGTTCTTTTGTTTTGTGTTTTTTTTTGGAAAATATAATTTCAATTAATGCTCCACCATAAATGTTGTAACTAAAACCTTGTGCACCCCTCGTGCTTATCGTACGGCTCGTCCTCCCCCCAAGCGTTACCTGTATTTTGTTTACGTTTTCACTGTGCCTAAACAAGACGCTCTACTGTAATAGAACCACAGAAATTATGCAGGTGGACAGAAATATTTTAGAAACAATCGAAGGAAAACGTTTGAGTTGGTATGGAAATTTGAAACGGATGACTGAGAACAGAATACCATGGAAGATACTGAATTGGACGGCGGAAGGGACGAGAGGAAGGGGTAGACCACAGTCTACTATATACAGTCACGAAGCTTGAGTTTTGAGGGTGCTAGAAACAATAGACTGTGATGGTACTATTTTGCATTGCTTGTAATGAGGCGATATTAGCGATCCTAGTGGTGAGCAACTACCTAATGTTTGCATATTTACTACGCATTGAGCTTCGCGACTGTGCCTGTAATGAGGCGATATTAGCGATCCTAGTGGTGAGCAACTACCTAATGTTTGCATATTTACTACTATTGAGCTTCGCGACTGTATATACTAGACTGTGGGGTAGACCATGAGAATGTTGGTTAGATGGGGTTCGACGCAGTAAGGAAGTGATGACGATTCTATGGCCAAGGACATTTGGCGGCAGCAGATTGGTAAAGAAGAACCATTGTATAATGGAATATTCCTAATAAAAATTATTATTATTATTATCATTATTATTATTATTATTATTATTATTATTATTATTATTATTATTATTATTATTATTATTAGAGGATTGGCTGTTATTCATAGCTTATTTCATTTCTTCATCCGGCACACTTAAATATTACGGCAAAATCATTCATTCATTTTGTGTTCTGCCCAAGGGCAGGTCTTTCACTGCAAACCCAGCTTTCTCCAATCTTTCCTATTTTCTGCCTTCCTTTTCGTTTCCTCATATGATCCATATATGTTAATGTCGTCTATGATCTGATATCTTCTTCTACCTCGAACTCTTCTCCCGTTCACCATTCCTTCCAGTGCATCCTTCAGTAGGCAGTTTCTTCTCAGCCAGTGACCCAACCAATTCCCTTTCCCGTTCTTGATCAGTTTCAGTATCATTCTTTCTTCACCCGCTCTTTCCAACACAGCTTCATTTCTTACTCTCTCTGTCCACTTCACACGTTCCATTCTTCTCCATATCCACATTTCAAATGCTTCCACTCGATTCTCTTCACTTCGTCGTAATGTCCATGTTTCTGCCTCATACAATGCCACACTCCATACAAAGCACTTCACTAGTCTCTTCCTTAGTTCTTTTTCCAGAGGTCCGCAGAAAATTCTCTTTCTTTTTTATTAAAAGCTTCCTTGGTCATTGCTATCCTCCTTCTGATTTCCTGGCCGCAGCTCATGTTACTGCTTATAGTACACCCCAAGTATTTGAAGCTATCCACTTGCTCTAGTGCCTCATTTAGAATTCGCAAGTTTATCTTCTGTATTTTTCTTTCTATGACCATGCTCTTTGTCTTATTTGCATTTATCTTCATCCCATACTGTTCACAGCTGTAATTTAGCTCCAGTAGCATATCCTTTAGTATACTGTAATTTCCTCTTCTGCTAACAATGCCATATCATCAGCAAATCTTATGCATTTTACTCTTCTTCCTCTTACTATCACTCTTCCTATGTTCTGAAAACAATTCTTTACTAAATCCTCCAAGTAGATGTTGGACAGGGTAGGTGATAAAGGATATCCTTGACACTCCTCTCCCAATTTCAATTCCTTTTGACATTTCTTTTCCTATCCTCACTTTGACTCGTTGTTTCATAAAGATTAATGAACAGTCTTCTCTTTTTCCAATCCACACCAATTTTCTTTAAGATCCCCATCAGTTTATTCCAATCCACTCTGTCAAAAGCCTTTTCTAGGTTCAGAAATACGTAGTATGAATTCGACGAATAATATTGCTTCGCAAACATATCGAGGGCTCTTGAAGCTAGGCATCTGTGAAAGGCGGAACACATGGCACGAAGGAATGTTTACAAAGTATTGGCTTTAAAATCTGAGGGGATACAAGGCCGTTGGAAAGGAGGACTGGATCGATTTCGCCCGCAATCAGTGGCGGCATTATAGCCGGAAGAAGGATCGTTTTGAAGGAATTTAAATAGGAGTCATTTTGTTATATAGAATCATAATGTTATAACACATTTATTGTAGCCTTGATCTGCTGTTCGCTAAGGTCCTAAATTTTATTCTTTACGGTTAATCTAATAAAGTAGATCGTGAAAATACAAGCACTGCTTGCTTTTTCTTTTCACGTGTAACGTCTATATTGCACCTATATTAACATAAAAATGTTGAAGGAATTTTGGAATGGAAATGAGACTTCGGTTACCTGGGAAATGCTTAAGTCATCCATTCCCATACACAAGTTGAGTCCGCATATATAACCTACTTGGAAGAGTTCATTGTAATCCATGGGGAGTTGCAATACAGGGAGCAAGCGATATAACGTGCAGGTTGAAGGAACAATACAATACTTTAAAATAAGTAAAAAGACTATTATGCGTTTTATAATTAAATGCAAATACCTTTGTTTGGACGAAAATCAACTTTTGTCAGTGATGGGATTTTTATGAATTACTTTGCTCCCAGTACGTCGAAAGGAATTCGGAGGTGCAAAGAACAACTCTCTGCGACGTCTTGTTGCTGAAGTATTCATGGTTTAAAGAGAGAACTTTGAGGACAAAATACCCATTTTTGAGTTGTCGGGAGCTGAAGCGACTACCATACCGGAGGTTCTATTGCGACACAGGGTGAAGGAAATATGCCCGATTAGTCGGGCTTGCCGATATTTAATTTATTGGGAGAAATTCTCTTCAGAGAGTCGATTTTGATTGACTTCCAGAAATTTTCGAGATCTTCCAGACTTAAACCATAGTTTGCCAGAAAAATGTAATACAAAGGAATTTTAAATATACAAAATTCTAGCATTCCCCTCAAAGAAAATGATCTCGTGCTCAGGGAAGGATTCGATACATAATAAAGTTACATGCATAAATTGCAATAAAGTAACGTATAAAATTAATATTTACTGATAACAAATTGCTTACGTACATTTTTAAATTCGAAATTGTTTGAGATGGAGTTTCCTTATTAATTTGTTATAAATTCTTGGGTCGATATTACTACTAGGAATGAAAGCAGTGCTCATTAAACACTAGGGTTCAAACAAACGTACTGGCACTTTTAATATAAAAATATTAATCTTTTATAAACGCTTAAGAAAAAAAATTTAAGGTATTTAACCCTTAAATTGACAAAGTATCCTATAGGATATAACAGGTTAATAGGCTATGTGCTATAATTTTAATAGAACAATAGGAAGTCCACACCTGTGGAGTAACGACTAGCGCATCTGGCCGCGAAACCAGGTGGCCCGGGTTCGATTCCCGGTTGAGCTTTTTCCCGGGGTTTTCCCTCAACCCAATACGAGCAAATGCTGGGTAACTTTAGGTGCTGGACCCCGGACTCATTTCACCGGCATTATCACCTTCATCTTATTCAGACGCTAAATAACCTAAGATGTTGATAAAGCGTCGTAAAATATCCTACGAAACAATAGGAAAAAAATTGGTAAGAAAATTAAAATTTCACAAAACACATAAAATATGGACATCGCGATAGCTGTTTTCTTTACAGTCCGACAAGGTTTAATAAACAATTGTGAGAAATGAAGCTTTGCCAATTTAAGGGTTGTGTTATAGATGTAAGCCTTCTTGGGTTAAGTGCTTCGATTAAATGAAACAAATGCTCTACTCTGCTACATTAGTGGTTGCTACTATTGTAAATATTTTCGTAATTAACCAAATAAATGCTCAGAACATTGGATTTTGTCTATTTATTTCCTAATATACCAGTAATGATCTGTCTTGTTAATACTTTTACCTGAAATTTTTAAAAGTTTGAAATCCAGTAGACCTATGTGATGCGAGTTCATAGTTGAATCTTCTTTCCTGTAGAAAACACATTTTGGTGATGTACAAATTCCAAGCGTGAGGAGATGTGTTCCTGTTAGTATACATTTACACTGCCTGCTGGATCGCATCCTATAGCTGCGTAAACAGCCATAGGATGTGATCCAGCAGGCAGTGTGCATTTACTAATACCCTAGATCATGTATGTAACAGATATGTTGGGGTTATAGGCTTTGAGGTTAACAACTTTTGTCAGGTTTACTACGCTGCCATCTAGTTGATACATAAGGAGTCACGTCATAATATTCATTATTTTTTTTTTTTTGTCGTGATATTGATTTGTACATAAGTTTCAGCCTTATATATAAATAAGGCTTTTACTTTAAAGTAATATAAGAAGATATTAAAATGATTTTTCGTTCCAACTTAGTTATCCTTTTCTTGAAGGCATGTAATTAATCAAATTTCGCTTGAGGTAGCCAGAGCTCGAATGAGAGGGTTAGGATGATATAGCAACTTTCGAGAAAAGTTATTTGAAATTCTTTTGATGAAATCATAAAATGATTCAATCTCTAACATCTCTTGGAGATAATATTCATTTGAATTGTATTAGCGACTGTGCTGCCATCTCGTATTCGTTTACGGCGGACGGGTGGCGATCCTGGCGGTTGTTCTCTTCAAAGTGCTGCCGATTTTAACGTAGCGAGGAGTTTCATTCATTCATTCATTCATTCATTCATTCATTCATTCATTTATTTTATTCCATAGATCTTACATGAGCAATGAAGCTTTAAGATGTGGAACATGTCAACATTTTACAATATTACAATTACAATTTTTACAAATTTTTATAGTTTTACAATTTAGTAATTTTCTACAATTTTTACAATGTTGTACAATTTTTTTACATTTTGGCGAGATGTAGTGAGATGAAATGAGGTCCGAGGATTCGCCAAAATATTACCCGGCATTTGCCTTTTCGGTGGGGGAAACCTCGGAAAAACCCAACCAGGTAATCAAATCAAAGGGGGTAATCAAATTATCTGTTACATATATGCTAATACTTGTATATTTGGTAATATACTTTGTCCTTCAGGGCAACCCCTGTTTTAGGGGAAGTTTATTTAAATAAATAAATACAGTTATTAGTCTGAAGATAGCCTTTGCTGTTCTTCTTGGAGAAATTAGGAATCAAATTTTTATTTTTAATATTTCGCATGAAGATTTAATTTCGATAACTTTTTATTCTTATTTAATGCTGTCTATTTATAATTTTTATCTATCAGTAATTTTGCTGGATAATAATAATCGCAGAATTATTATTATTTTTTTAGGCTCCTTCCAATCCACAACGAGAAGGTATCAATTGTAGAGCATACTTTTGTGTTTCGTAGGAACTTAATATATATATCTCTCTCTCTCTTTTTTCTTCTGATGTTAATGAAATAATAGCCTGAGTTGCAGATTATGAATTATAAAATATAGCTAATTTCGTAAATGAATTTATTATGTAAATAAATGTTGTATACGCATAGTGTTCTGCCCAAGGGCAGATCTTTCACTACAAATCCAGCATTCTCCAGTCTTTCCTATTTTCTACCTTCCTCTTTGTCTCTGCATATGATTCATATATCTTCATGTCGTCTATCATCTGATATTTTCTTCTCCACTAAACTCTTTTCCCATTCACCATTCCTTCCAGTGCATCCTACAGAAGGCAGTTTCTTCTCAACCAGTGACCCAACCAATTTCTTTTCCTCTTCCTGATCAGTTTCAGCATCATTCTTTCTTCACCCACTCGTATTAATAGCGTCTAATTCACTATCATAGTATGTA
The DNA here is from genome assembly GCF_040183065.1 of Periplaneta americana. NCBI lineage: Eukaryota > Metazoa > Arthropoda > Insecta > Blattodea > Blattidae > Periplaneta > Periplaneta americana. The sequence continues at coordinate 45,786,563 of NC_091121.1, forward strand.
GTGTTCTCCTAGTGTAAGGTAAATGTAAGAGATCACAAAAAATATAAATATGTACCTCTCCAGCAATATTATTTTGTTGCAGAGATCCGTCTGTATAAATGTGTAACACCTCGAATGTTATGATTTGTTTAACGACGCTCGCAACTGCAGAGATTATATCAGCGTCGCCGGATGTGCCAGAATTTTGTCCTGCAGGAGTTCTTTTACATGCCAGTAAATCTACTGACATGAGCCTGTCGCATTTAAGCACACTTAAATGCCATCGACCTGGCCCGTAACCACTCGATTTTGGATATAATGTATATACAGTATAATTCTTAATGCTAGTAATTTCATTATTTCTATATTTCTCTAAATTTTACAAAAAAATGAAGATTATATTGTAGCCTATATCACTGCATTCAAATGAATTTTTTATTTATTTTATTTTATTTTTTTATTTTATTGGGTTATTTTACGACGCTGTATCAACATCTAGGTTATTTAGCGTCTGAATGAAATGGTGATAATGCCGGTGAAATGAGTCCGGGGTCCAGCACCGAAAGTTACCCAGCATTTGCTCATATTGAGTTGAGGGAAAACCCCGGAAAAAACCTCAACCAGGTAACTTGCCCCGACCGGGATTCGAACCCGGGCCACCTGGTTTCGCGGCCAGACACGCTGACCATTACTCCACAGATGTGGACCATTCAAATGAAGATCGTGATGTCTAGTAAAGATTTCTCTATCAATAAAATTGTGTGTTCATTTGTTCGTATGTACGTAATATTAACAGCAAGTGCATGGAAATTATGTTAGTGTATAAGTAGAATAAACCTGACTACAAGCAAAAATTATTGAACCATGACATTAGCACTATGCGTGATAAAAATAATAAAAATACCTAAGTAATGGAAAAAAAAAATTAATTTTAAAAATATGTTTAGTGCATCCAATATGATTTAAATCCTCCTCCTTTTTATGATTAAGTTAACCGTAACATTCGACTTTACCCCAGTTTAAAATATGGGAAATAGTTCAATTAAGACAAAATAGGTGGGAGTAAACCACATAACAAACTCTAAGATTTTCCCTAAAAAATCTTGCCCCCTCCTCCCCAAGCAAAAACTCAAATGACGCCCCTAATTCATTAAGAAGAAAGAGCTGATAAATATCATTTTACTGAGCTCATATAAATTGTCACAACATTATTTTGTATGACCATCATTTTAAAATAATGAGGAAGATTTCAAGATACAGTAGGCCTAAATGTTCCACAAGTCGGGTGAAAAGCAAAAACTGTGGAATGGTGACAAGATGTGCTGCACGTTTCAACAATGGAAACTAGCATTTTCTCACATTATAACAGGTGATGTGATTTGAATCTATCAATTTTACCCTAAATCCAAGTACCAATCAGTAGGATTTTCCCTGATGATGAACTTCAGTTAAGGTCAAAAGACACATTGCTGTGAGTTTGTTATTCTAAATCTCAAATTTTTCTTGGCAACATTCGTAAAGCAATTGAGGCGTTCTCTGGAACAAGAACTTAGATGCAAAATCTTGAATTTCCATATAGAGTATCCAACATTTTTTAGATCTCTTATAACAGCATTGCACAGAACGACATCCAAATGTTTCTAGACCACACTTGTTAAAGGTAAGCGTTCACTGTAACGGCTCTACCTTATCGCCTCATCGGATTCCCTATCAGCTGTTTAAAACATGACGTCGTACGATATTGACAATGCTGAAAGCAGAGGAGTTGAGGTTAGGTATATTAATTATGAGTGTTAGCGAATAAGAATTTGTAATTGCTTCATGCGTCTTAATTGAAGAGGAAGAAACGAAAGAGATATTGGTTACATAATATATATGTAAGAAACGACTTGAGTACTGTAATGGGAACACTTCAAATTATATAATTCTTCGCAATTTTCTACAAGTGAAATAAGTTTTCCGTCTGCCATTTTGGCCCGAAACTGAACATGGCACAACATAATAGTAACAGTTGAGCAATTAAAATTGATTTATTAAAGAAGGCCATGATCGCATGCATCAGAAAAGTTGCTCATCCAAGGAACGTGGACGGATTTGCCAAGAGCCGATGCATGCAATACGATGTAGTGAACGCGGTTACATAACAATTACAGCGAAGATAGTCTTTTTCCGATCCGTGCGATTCGTCCGATACAATGTAGTGAACGCTAACCTTTAGAGGGAATTAATATTTTGTCAGGAGGAAGATGTGTTATTAAGGATTCAATATTATGTGCAGGAAACGGACAAATGACGTAACATACACTATTTCAGAGAATGCCTCAATTGCTGTGAGTGAGGACAAATCTCTTGTAAAAGTAAATTAATCTGTGGCGCAACAGCCCATGAAGGGCCAAGGCTCACCAGCCAATTGCTGGCCTCTGGCTACCTTTACAGAGGCTGGAGCCAGGACGGGTCTGTACACTTTGGTTCATTGTGCGCCTTATATACAATGATTGCCCAAGTCCAACAGGTGGCCTGGGTGGCATTTGTGAATCCGAAGCTGACAGGTGGGCCATTCTGCCTCGATTCCTGAAAGAGGCAGGTCTAGTCCCCAGTGGCCTGGAGCTCCAAGCCCTTCCTATATCAGCATCGGAAATCTGTACTACCCCCGACTTCACCCAGCCTAATTTTACTACAGCAAATAATTAAATGAGAGGGGAAGTGAAGTGTGCTGATGGAATGAGGGAAATGGGAGTACCCCGAGAAACCCTCTGCAACTTCTGCTTTCCAGACCATAAATTCCATCAAGACCTGGCCGGGAATCGAACCTAGGCAGTCTGGATGAAAGACCAGCACGCTAGCACCTGGTCTCACATCCATGTCTCAGTAGAGGTGAACGATTACCCAACTAGTATGAGGGTAACATGTGGACAACATGATGAGACCCTCCTGCCATTGTTACAGCTGGTTTTTCAAACTGGATTTCACTACTTATACCGGTTTTTTTTTTTTCGAAAGATGAGGCATGACAGGTAAGCACTTGTACTTGGAACTAGAGCACTACACTGCCAAATTAGAAGACCACGCAATCAGCTGATGTTGAAACATTCATTGACAGTTCAAGCAAAGGTATCAATCTTCTTAATGTATCCAGCTGTTTGCTGACAACATAAAGTCCACTATAGTCCACTGTAGTCTATTCAGTTGTTGTTTTTCACGAGAAATGAGGGGTATTTTGATTGGTGTTCATTATAGATGCCTGTTTCTAGTAGTGGAGGTGGGGTGTAGTCAATATATACTGCAGGGCTGTGTCTTCTGCAACTGGTACTGATGATTTTAATATACTTCTTTTGTAGTTTATGGATGGACAGTATAGAAGAATGTGTTCCAGATCTTCATCATGATTATTACACCACAGACAAGTGGGATTATCACAAATGTGAAACCGGTGTAGGTACAATTGTGACAATGTGACCTGTTCTGGCTCTTGTTAAAAATGTTTGAACATGTCTGGACAAGTTTTCGTACATTTCCAGGTCATTTGGTTTCTTTTGTAAAGACTGTAAAATTTTTCCTTTGTCAGAAGAGAGCCAATTGTTGATCCATAGGTTAGGGGGCTATACTTACTTACTGGCTTTTAAGGAACCCGGAGGTTCATTGCCGCCCTCACATAAGCCCACCATTGGTCCCTATCCTGAACAAGATTAATCCAGTCTCTACCATCATATCCCACCTCCCTCAAATCCATTTTAATATTATCCTCCCATCTACGTCTCGGCCTCCTCAAAGGTCTTTTCCCCTCTGGCCTCCCAACTAACACTCTATATGCATTTCTGAATTCGCCCATACGTGCTACATGCCCTGCCCCTTATTCTCAAAAACCCTCAATCTCTGTTCCTCTCTCAAAGTGAGAGTCCACGTTTCACAGCCATACAGAATAACCGGTAATATAACTGTTTTATAAATTCTAACTTTCAGATTTTTTGACAGCAGACTAGATGACAAAAGCTTCTCAACCGAATAATAACAGGCATTTCCCATATTTATTTTGGGTTTAATTTCCTCCCAAGTGTCATTTATATTTGTTACTATTGCTCCAAGATATTTGAATTTTTCCACCTCTTTGAAGGATAAATCTCCAACTTTTATAGTTCCATTTCGTACAATATTCTGATCACGCGACATAATCATATACTTAGTTTTTTTGGGATTTACTTCCAACCCTATCTCTCTACTTGCTTCAAGTAGAATTTCCGCGTTTTCCCTTATCGTTTGTGGATTTTTTCCTAACATATTCATGTCATCCACATAGACAAGAAGCTGATGTATCCCGTTCAATTCCAAACCCTCTGTGTTATCCTGAACTTTCCTACTGAGGGGGCTATATTTAATATAATTAAATATGTACCAAACCTATATGCACATAGAATTATTCCAATTCCGAAACAACTAAGTAAACTAAAAGACTCCAAAAGGAAATAACATTTCAATGGATACCTAGTCATTGTGGTATACTTGGAAAAGAGAAAGTCGATTATATTGCAAAACAGGCTACATATTTGCAATCAAGACCTCTTCAAGTGATATCTCTATCCAATGCTTTTGCTTCAGTAAAGTCTCAAGCAAAGGTATAAAAAATACAAAAATATACAGAGAATGAAACACAAAACGTATTAGTAGCTGACTTTGTGTGTACAACTGACAAAGAGAGCTACTGAGCACTAACCACATGGGAACTAACTTTGGCAACTCAACTGTTGTTACCATAGGAACAGACCTCCCATGCTATGTGATATTCAGTTGTTTTTCCTATTGCACCATTGTCATGTTCCATCTTCAGAAAAAAAATACAGATATAGCATAGCTTCGAAAATTCATCATGATATTCTGTGGACACTGAGCCAAATTTTATGAGAAAATTCCTTCCTCCATGATAACTCGTGTCTATACTAAAAGCCAGGTTATGAACCGACTATGCAGGACGTAGTTGGCAGGGCGAGAGGAAAGTGTGGGTTAGAGGGGGGAAGGAGAACGGAGCTTTTCATTGGACCTCACGCGAAAATGTCGTCTGCTAACGAAAATCTGGCAACAGAATCACGGAGACAGTGTAGCCAAACTTCCCAGTTCATTTGCAGTACCACGTGCATTACGAGTCGCATTTCATACCAGCGTCATTAGCTAGTGCTTTCTTAAAAACAGTAATTTTAATTACTAATATTGTTGATAGTGTTATCGAGAACTATAGACAGTAGTTATTTTAAACATATCGGTGACAAACGCTGTACATGCTTTGAATCTGGCGCCACTATGTGGCAATAGAGCTCAGAAAGAAAGCAACAGAACGTTGCTTCTGGTTTAGTCGGTTCATAACCTGGCTTTTAGTATAGGCATGATGCCTTAAACCATGATGCTAAGGACCAAAACTATTCTTGTAGCCCAGTTAAGTCTAGGGAAGGATGAAAAGAAAAAAAAGTACAAAGCATATTATATCCAATTTATTAGAGAGGTGATATATATACAGTTACACCCATGCACACACACACATACACACACAAACATTCACACACACATTGGACATAATCATATTCTTTGCTCTTTGTCTAATAATAAAGTTCAAAATATAGGGAATCATTATCCAGTGGTGTTCTCTTACAAGCACGCACACACGCACACAAAACTGCATTATTAGTAAGCTCTCACATTGCACCTTTTGTTTTGAAATAGGCTTAAGGGTAGGGGGAATTATTTTCAAAACATGTCAACATGAGTAAAAATACGAATAAAATCACATGAATACAATAGATATTTCAAGGTCACTTCTAGACAGTTAATCCAATATATATTCATATATATATATATGTATATGTATGTATGTTTTTGGTCTTGAATGAAACTATTCCACACGTTAGTATATCATTAGGCGTCTTCTCTCTTAATATATTTGAAAACTTCATTTTTAAATTTAAAATTCTTTTCACCTCTTTTTTTTTTTTTAATTTGTCTTCACAAAACTTACATTCGAAGATAAGCATGTCCCTTCTCTTTCTTTACCCTTAACATTTACATAAAATATTTATGCATTGAAAAATTTAAAGATAAGGGGGAAAATTTTCCTCTATTAGAAAGTATATTGGTCTCTACCTTACAGTTACAATCGTGTGGACACTGTTCAGTCTGCTCACACCCCGCACACATTTGAAGCTACAGAGGAGGGACTTGCAGCAACACCTCTCCACCAAGTGAACCGCGACTGCGTAGCTCAAAACAAAGTCTCTTGTCACGACTGTTCAGAATATATTCTTCACAACTTTTCAAATATTTTTGATTCTGAGAATTCTTTCTACCATCACTGTAATAAATCCAGTGAATTTATCACAGCTTACCAATCACAGAGTGAATTTGTCACACATTACATAATTTTTCCAATTTTACAACTGTTAGTATGTCAATTTTAGCAATGGCAGCATTATTTCCACAGTTTTGCAGTTCCTTTGTGTAATTTTCTGAAACTGCAAGTATAAAATTTTACCCTACATTTTAATAATTATACAAAAAAAAAAATCGCATTCACCGGAACTGCATCATCACTAGCAATGTCTATATGTGTACGATATGTCTACAAAATATGAAAACAGTGAGAGAACGAAACTCTCACAATGCAAGTGAATGAGACGTCCTTATCAACTAAATAATAATCTAAGCTTAGGTCACAATTCGATAATGATAAATATGTTAAATTAACACAAACTCTTCTTTGCTTCTTCATTCTGTCTCCATAAAGAAAATATACTGTATATATTCTTTTGTTTATCATTGTGATGTGACGTGAAAGTTCCAAAGTGAATATGCGATTTGTGACCAATAATGTAGCAACAATCACAGTGTGACTAGTTTAAACCTGAGTTAAGTTATCTTAAACCACACGAGGAAGAGACAGTGCTACCTACAATATAGAAGCTGAGACAATAGTGAGAGGACGGCACAAGTGCAAAATTTTCTCACAGCAATGATTTTACAGTATTTAATTCTGCCCTAATCTTGTCCTACACTTTTTCATGTTACTCCTTTTATGCAACAATTAATGTTTAGCTGAAAGGTGGAACAGTGTAACCGCAAGCAAATATATTTTTACTATTTTTTTTTTTAATTTGTATTAATATATCTTCTTTCAAATAAGACAGAAGGAACATACATGCATCACTAAATTCATTTTAGCCATTACAAAATACAAAAAGCATAGTTCCAACACAGTACACAAGTCCTTTCCCACCAATATATTGCTCTGCAACTCTATTCATACTAGAAATGAAAATTATAGCGTGGGGATAGATCAATGGCAGACATCGGATGTGACTACAGACTGAACAGCATGGTGAGACGCTATCACAGTGTGTCCGAGTGAGGATGTAACACATCTACAAGCACGCAACGCACACAAATGACAACTTAATGTAAATCAAAATGCCCTATCGAAGCCAAGTCATTATTTCTTCTTCTTCATCTTCTCCTCATTATTATTACTATTAATATTATTATCATTATTATTACAATCATTAATCTCATTATGTCTCATAATAACATCTAGAAACATAAAGAAGAAGCCTTTCTCAAGGTGGTCGATTGTTTCTCATGCCAAATAAATGCATCCCCCACTACAAGTGGCACTGCACAGTATGAAAATAAATATGATTCAGGATAAAAGTTTTGTTTCAAAGCAAACAGGTTTTTTGTACTTTATGCTGCTTCTATCCACTGTCTCCGCAACTCACGCATGGACTGACGTCCAGCCTGCTCCCATTTGTCTCGAACAAATCGGCTGCTCCTCTCCTACGTCACTCCTATTGCCCTCACAACATAAAATGCTACAAATATTTGTAAGGCATAATATTACTTACAGACATCGATGCAGGTCTATGTTACATACATGTGGGAACGCAACCAGAAACAGCCGTCCGCTCGCCATTACATCAAACAATAATACATGCTTTAAAATTTGATAGAGAAATCCTTTCACTACACAAATCTGATGATAAAAATTTCTCTGCACACTACACTCTCTTAAATTAAAAATTTTCAAAATTTCTAACTATATAAAATGAAACAAAGTTCCCTACGTTTTACTCTGTAACAACTATAGAGAGTCCGCAGCCTCTGGTGGTGGCGGGGAACAATCCCGTTCCACTGGCCATCATCTTCAAAGGAAACGTTAATAATGAGCTTTAGGTACTGCATCATGCTACATTAGGAATTTGTGAGAGAAGTAAGTAACATACCAGAAAAGGAGACAAACAAAAATATTATTTTAGCGTTCCCTCACGCGCGGGACAGCATGCTTGGGATAGAGCTTACGTAAAATGCCTGCATATGAACGGGAGCACGTTTACTGCAACTGATCTGTTAGGCATTCCTGCCAAAGTTTCAGCTGACAATTCAGAAATGTGTTAGCAATCATTTGTACCATAGTTTGTTAAAGCTGACTCGAACTTTATGAAAAAAGTGTTTATTTGTTCTTATACATTTACTACATCAGGTTGTGAGGTACGAAGAAAATTTCATGATCAAGTCCCTGGTTACTGTGGGTTACATCGAACCCAGTGTTATCCTACAGCTCGTAGAATAGTAGCTAAATTTAGACAAATGGAGAGGGTAGAGCTACTAGAGATGACAGTGAAGAAGAAACGTGTTTTCACGAAGGAAATATTACATGAATAGACGCCCAGTTTGAACATCTGAACAACAATATCCTATGAGAAATCACCTCCGACACCCAAAACATTGCCGCACAACTGTTGACAGATTTTTGAAAGTGCCAGAAAGGTGTAGAAAATGGAAGCCAAGTCCCCGACTAAGAGTGAACCCATGTGTCAGTTGGCCAGGCCCCAATTGCACAGTGGACCCACGCGTAAAGGAACTACTTGTGTTAAAACAATTCTAACAGCAATACTCCTTACTTCTCGGTACTTGATCTGCTTACAACTTGGAACGCTTGCTACGACTCTTGTGTATGCGTCTAGGTTTCCGAGTCTCCTGCAAGTTAAAGCTACAAAATACCTCGTCGGTAGCTTTCCGCTTCATAGCGACGCCCACAGGCTTGCTCTCCTCTTCCTTCTTGACGACCTCCTGTTCCTCCTCCACTTGGGGCCAAGAAACGTCACCGCCGCTGGTGCCTGCCATGGGCATGACCTCCAGGTCCTCGGGCATCACGCCCTGGTTGGCCAACGCCTGCAGATCCTCGGTGCCTGTGGGTGCCACCACCTTGCCGCAAGTGACACACATCGGCGGGTTGGCAGGCGACTTGGAGCGCCAGTACTGCAGCTCTGTCTTGCACTTGTTCAGCTCCTGCAGCAGCGTGCTGAACTTGCGCGATGTCTCCTCGTTCTTCTTGTCATTCTCATCCAGGCGACTTGCATACTCCAGGATCTGCTTCTGCTGCTCAGCAATCTTGCCCTTGCAGTTGCGCAAGTCACGACGCATCAGAGCCAGTTGATTGTTGTATCTGCACAGTACAGAGAATGAATGATGAACTGGGTTTCTGATTACACACTGCCATCACAATAAGCATCTACACAGGGGCGGCTTTTGGGGTAGTGCCAGTGTGCCATGGCACCACCAATGAAAGAAACAAAAATAATATCCTAGAAACCAGTTGTAATAGTTATACATTTTATTCATATTTCATTTGAACGAGCGCGAGCACATATCCGGACGCACTCTTGCAGCGTTTTTCCGAACGTTGGAGGCACTTCGCTGAGGCACTACCTGCGTCCATATAACACTGTACAAAAGGCTACTGCTTCTAGTTTATATGCGTTTCTTATGTCAGACTTTGAGCCGCATTCAATTTGACTCAGTAGTTAATATTCCGACCGCTAGAGCACAGTAATGCAGAAATTTCGCTAGATGGCAGGGTTGTTGGAGACGTTATTTGTCTATGAGTTAGAGTTCCGCGCCAAATGTTGATGTAATGTTGCCAATTCAAAACTAATGCACATAACTTGGATTTAAATGTGTAAATTATTATCCATTTAGCTATATTGAACGCAGAGATAGTCATGGTTCTTTTTAGAAAGATAAATATTTTTTTCATATTATGTAAAACTGTTTGTTAATTTTGTGTAATATTTGTTTTATTTTGCGGCAACTAAATATCGCAACAATGTTGCTATAGTATTGATGCTTCTGTTAACGATACACGAGATCTGTGCAGGACATGAACATGTGTTATTCAGGCCGCTGCCTTGGATTCATCGGCCTGTTAAATAAAGTGCAAACGTGTTTGTTTATTATCTATGTCATTGTTTACCTCGTGTGTTTTTGCCAGTAATTTTACTAGTTATAAAAATTATTTGTATTTGACTAACAATATTGTGAAAGTTTTGATTATCTGTATCTGTAAATTTCTTTATTAGTTTCGGAAATGTTATTGTAACTGTTACTAGATACATTATTAATTGTACACCTGGTAAAATAGCTGGTTTAATTAATGTGTTTTATTTAATATAATGCAAACGTGAACTGCGATTATTAATTTCACTAGGGTAATTTGCGTACAACTTTCTTCATTTTTGGCACCACCACCAGAATGTCTCACCGGCCGCCACTGCATCTACATATAGGGAGGAAGCTATATAACTGCAGATTTTAACAGCTCATTCCTTGGATAAAGTAGCCTACAACAAAAAATTCTAATACCAAATTAGTTCTCAGGAACAAATGATCTTTCCCTATCTGTTTTAACACTGTTTTACTCCATATGAGGGGCCCGAGATCAAAATGGGCTATGTGACCTTTTTTCGGAAATTGAGTTATTGACGTCATTGGCAAGTATGGGTTGAAGGCTTTCAGCAGTGAATAGTTCAATTTCAAAGTTGTTTATTTTAGACGAGTAAATGCATGGAGAAAATCAGTACATAGATCAAAATGGGCTATGTTATTATTAATGAATTAATCAAAATGGGATATGTGATTCGTTATTTTCTTCAGAACAAAATGGGCCATATTTCATAGTGTTGCGTTATATTTCCAGAGCACATGAAACATAATGGTCTATGTGTGCCAAAGCTTGTTTTTTTAGTTTTGCCGCCAGATTTTTCAGAAAACTAACATGGTTGAGATCTTAGTTACACAGTAAATATACGTCTTCATTTATGTTCTAATTTATAAGGTAAGGACTGTACTGCTATATAAAATTTTGTTGTAATTTAACGTAATAGGCATCATTTTATGAATTATTGCTACTAAAATACTACGTCTTTTATCTTTATGGAATCTTTAGTAAAATATTATTTTATATTTTTTGGTTAGGTGTTGGACACAACAGCTTTACATTTATTGCGACAATGGAAGGCTTCTCGACTATTGGACATCTACAGCCTGTTGAAGGGGGGAGGAAGAGGAAAGCAAATCCACAACAATGGAAAAGACTGAAGGAAAAGAATGTTAGGTACGAATAAATTACGTGAAATTGCGCATTATTTAAAAACTTAGTCTTATTATATCGTGTTTATGAAATGTATAGTCTACACATGCATTGAAATTTATGTAATAATAATAATAATAATAATAATAATAATAATAATAATAATAATAATGTAATATACTATAAAGTTAAAGAACGTGAAATATAAAAGTAATAATTTCTGTAAAGGGAAAAATGTGTATTTTCTAGATATTCTCGTATGAGGAGGCCAGTCACACTTCCTGCTTGCAAGCATGCACAGAGAAAACTAGAATGTTTCAGGATCACTCCTTCTGATGCTTCATACTTCAGCAATCTGTTCTTGAGTAGACCTGATAACAAATCTCAAGATGAGTTCATTTTGAAACATGTTAGTACACAGCCCATCATGAAAGGAAACAAAGGAAAAAAGAATTATTCTGCTTCGTTTTTCATAAGGACAGAAAGCAAGAAGAATATTCAAGTTTGTAAAAAACTATTCCTGGCAATTATTCCAAATATCAGCAATGGACGACTTGGTCGGCTTCTGAAGATTTACCATGAAACAGGTAAATGCAGAAAAGAGAATCGTGGTGGAGACAGAAAAGAAGGTAAATTCAGACTATGCCGTGAGTCTGTGACAAAGTTTATACAGATGCTGCCTGGCAGGGAAGCCCATTATAGTCGCCAAGGTTCCAAAAAAGTGTATGTAGGAAAGGAGCTAAAATCGATCCGAAACTGCTGGAGATTGTATAATGAAAAATATGCCCCAACAGAAGGCTTACCAAGAGTAAAATACGGATTCTTCGAATCTATATTTACTAGAAAATTCAACCTCGCTTTCGGTGTGCCACAAAAAGATGTTTGTTCAACATGTCTGCAAAACAAAGAGATAATCAAATCTGGAAATCAAGACAGAAGATTGCAGGCTATGACTACTCAACGTATTCACCTGTTAAGAGCGAAAAGCTTTTATGAAATCATGAATGAGATGTCTCCAGGCCTTCTCACTTTGATCTTTGACTGTCAGCAGAATTTGGTGCTTCCACGTCTTCCTGATCAAGCAACATATTATGCTAGGCAGTATTACATGTACAATGAAACAGTAGTTGAGCAGAGACAAGACAAAACGTTGACACCAGATAATGTATTTTCTTACACATGGATGGAACATGAGTCTCCTAAAGGAAGTTCTGAAGTTGCATCTATTATTCATCATAGACTGACATCTACTGATCTGATTGGAATTGAGAAGATTCGTCTAGTCTCAGATGGATGCGGGTCTCAAAACAAAAATTCTATTATGATATCGATGATCTGTTGGTGGTTCTACAATGAAGCTCCATCATCCCTCAAATTTGTGGAGGTTCTATTCCCTGTCGTTGGACACAGTTTTCTACCTTGTGATAGGGTATTCGGAAACGTGGAGAAGCAAATAAAAAAGGAAGAGGTGATTGTGTTGCCAGAAGAATATCATACTATCATTGGGAAGCATGCAACTATAATCAAGGTTGGAAATGAAGAATGTCCAATCCGTGAGTGGAAGGAATTTGCAAAAGACATGATGAAACCGACCAGTGCCCTTCCATTTAAGATCTCAGAAGTTAAACGTCTTTTTCTCCGTAGAATGGGAACAGTCGTCCAATTCAAAGGAGAAGCATGTTTTCGCTTTCAGAGCAATCAGTATTTATCAAATGGACTATGCAAACGAGGGAAATGCTTCCGCGGGGCATCAATGCCCTCTGTATCTAAGAAAGTTGGAAGTATCAATCCATTAAAAATCAGAGACGTAGAAGGATTGCTGCAGAAACATTTTGGATTGTCCTGGGAAGGAGATGCCCGTTTGCAGATATACCTGCAAATCCGCATGGCCGGGAAAGTACCAGAAAGCGAGGAAGATGGAGAAGAGGACGCAGATGGCCTTGGTACATGCTTTTGTCTTGATAAAGATACTTGTGTACATGTTTGAAGAGTGTTTTTGTTGTGATTTCTGTAATACGTTGCAATTACGATAATAATATTCTAAAAGACTTCCAATTTTGTACTTGTTTTGTAACTAATTTGTGAATAGTGGTATTATAAATAAAATTAAATTAATTTGAAAACTTGATTTTAAAAAAATCATGTTCAAAAGCATCATTATATCAATTAATATAAAATTAGAGTAACGAATTTCAAAATAAATGCATCAAAATGGGATATCTTAAATTTAATTTTCTTACAAAACAAATATTTGGACACTATGATTTGAATGAACATGGTAGGCATGTTTACTATAGTCGTCTTCATCAATTAGATGCATTCCCGCATTTGTACCAGCATTGTATGAGATGTAGGAAATTTTTGCTGTTTTCTTGAAATTTACTTTTTATGACATAGCCCATTTTGATCTCGGGCGCCTCATATGTACTATCTGATTTTTGTGCTTATTAGAGAAAATGAAAGTGGTAAGTAGTGATGAGAAATGCTAATGCATATTTGTATTGGAGCTGTGTATCTTAATAAAAATGAATAATTATATGTTTCAATGGAGAAAGTTACAAAACGCAGAACTGCATACATTGTATTCTTCACCTAACATAATTAGGAACATTAATCCAGAAGTTTGAGATGGGTATAGCATGTACCAGGTATAGGTGAATCCAGAAATGCATAAAGAATGTCAGTTCGAAGACCTGAGGGAAAAACACCTTTGATGGGACCGAGACGTAGATGGGAGGATAATATTAAAATGGATTTGATGGAGGTGGGATATGATGCTAAGGACTGGTTTAATCTTGCTCAGGATAAAGACCGATGGTGGACTTATGGGAGAGTGGAAATGAACCTCCGGGTTCTTTGAAAACATTTCTAAGTAAGAAATATTATTGCTTCAACAAGTTAAATTCGAAGTTAGATTTTGAAGAAAAAAATTGGGACTCAAATGTTGTTTTTGTTTTCTAATGCCAGGAGTTTGACAATAAAGTCATTTGACCTCTTGCACTCCAATATTTTTCAAAGATATTATCATGACCAGCCACTGGAGCACAGATTTTGAGGTGTTCCAAATCCATTTCTTGGTTTGAGTTGCACAAAGGACAGTTAGGGGACTGATATATTCCAATTCTATGCAGGTGTTTGGCCAAACAATCATGGCCTGTTGCCAATCTAAATGCAGCTACAGATGATTTTCGTGGTAAATCGGGAATTAACTGTGGATTTTGATGCAGAGAGTTCCATGTGAGGGGGAAGAATACAGTAATTCACTAAAACAAATTTATCTCAGCCATTTTAAAAAATAATTCAAAATTTCTCCAACACTTTGCTCCTAAAAACAAGTTCTTTAAAATGTCTGAAGCACATTTTTGAGATTGGCTTTCAAAATTTTGAAATAAGTAGGTCTAATAACATTTTAAGAATTAATTTTAGAGGTACTTTTATAGAAATATGAAGGCATATTTTTCAAATGAACAAACTAACAAATTTCTGTGCCAGAGAAAAGTTTCTCTATAGATTAAAGAATGTATGTTCCAAATATACACATACTGCCCGTGCCTCACTTCCTGAGCTGTTTCTTTGCAGGGCGAGACGCAGAGGGAAGGGGTAGGAGGAGCTGCATACCGCATGTGCCTACTACCCTACGTTCAACACATCGGCCTTTTCAGGATTCCTTTCGTCAGCTATGGAGCAAGATCAGCCATTGACAAGCGAATGTATAGGCTGTCCCCTCACGAAACAGATTATGTCCCCATCAATTCCTGTAACTAAACACTAATACCAGTTGTAGACTACAGTCTCTACAAGACATTATAGACCTAATCGCGATTACGGTTATCACGTGTACACATCCTTAAACTCTTTCCTCAATGGCAGTGTTTCTCAAACTTTTTCCACCGCGAAACCCCTTTTAATCTAAAGTGTAACTGAGGAATCTCTGTAATATTTTATTAGTGTTTAAATTAACAGACAAGTGAAAGCTAGTATCTCAATAATTCTGTTCAGTGGGACGAATGTATTTGCTTTTTAAGCCTGCAATCTGGTTTTATGGCGGAAAGTTGTCTCATTTCTATTGTACTTCTGCATTTTGTCTTTTCGATATTTTGTTTTAGTGAACAGATGCGCAGAGAATCCAGTGATGAAAGTGATAAATATTATGGGTATTTTCCGTTTTAGATGTTCATTAAACATATTATTATTATTATTACGTATATTCTTGGATTATTATTATTATTATTATTATTATTATTATTATTATTATTATCGGTGGTTTAATGTATTTTTTTATTCATATTTCCGTAACATTTATGTATTTTTATAATATCCACTAAGTATAAAATAGCCACCGGAGGAGTCCAGTCAGCTAAGGCGTTTGCCTATCGATCCAGAGTTGCACTCGCGCGCGGGTCCGATTCCCGCTTGGGCTGATTACCTGGTTGGTTTTTTTCCCCGAGGTTTTCCCCAACTGTAAGGCGAATGTCAGGTAATCTTTGGCGAATCCCCGACTTCATCTCGCCAAATATCATTTCGCTATCATCAATCCCATCGATGCAAAATAACCTAGTAGTTGATACAATGTCGTTAAATAACCAAGTAAAATCATATAAGGTTCACGGAACCCCAGAACATACTTTGAGAAATGCTGCTCTATGGTAATTCAGCAGTTGTCCAAACTGAACGAAGAGTGGCGTAGTGTGTACTTACATTTTAGGAAATCGCCATCAGAGATAATAGCGATAGTGGTAACCACGATTAGAGTATCCAGTATTATAACCAGTAAAGATCTCTGCGATGGCGTAGGATAATGTTTTCAGAACATGTAATATGCTGCCGTGCCGCCACGTTGCACCTCCCGTGACGTTCCGAGCAGACCTAAGAGGCATGGTTATAAGCACTAGGGAACTCTCGGTTCAGGACGTGAGACACGGGCAGTACTATTAATACTTCCGAAAATATATAACTTTTTGTATGGAACGAAGGAGAAAGTTAAAGTTATGGGAAATTACGATCAAATGTTAGTGTCATTTAAAAAAACTGTGCACCAAAGCTTAAAAAATGGCGTCACAGCAGCTAACTTTGGCATAAATGCGCAGACATTAGATTTTAAGAAATGTATTTTTCACATCTCAAAGAAAATTTACTGATTTTCACCATATTTAACCTTCCTCTCCCCTTGAACATACTGGTAACAACCGCAACAATGCTCTACTCACCTCTTCATTCCCTGCTTAATCTTGCGGATGCGCTTACGCAGCACCATGTTGGACTGGGGCAGAGGCTCAGGAGTTCTTTCTTCAATGTTGGGTGACTCGTCTCCCTTGTTGATGCTGTTGTGGGGGGGCGAGTCCAGGCACAGATATGTCTTAGTATTGGAGGAGGCTGCGAACAGACACACACATGGCTTGAACTTCGAAAAATGAACCACAAATCACGCCAAAAGACAAACCAATGGGGAAGGGGGGAAACAAGAATTAAATAAATGAAGGAGATACGTAAGAGTAAAAAAAAATAATAATAATAATAATAAAAAAATAAAGAGAAAAATATGAAATCTTCATTTGAAAAAATCACAATGGAATTTCACAAGCAGTCTAGATCTGGACTCTAATAGACTGGTTGCAAAACTATGATGAATGAAAACCTGACGTCCTAACCAATAGACGAATGGGCCTGAAAAAAAATACTTATACAAATTACTATTATTTAAATATAAGGATTTAACATTATCAACAATAATTGTATGCCATTAATTATTTTTCTTGTTACTGGCATATGCATAACAGTGCATTCATCCTTAACATTAGTTAGTAGGTGGACCAACTTGTATACGAGTTTTTAAAACAAAGAAACACAGATTAAATAAATTCAATGTTGTCAATTACCGTATTTACCTGTGTAATAGACGCACTTTTTTCTTTCGATTTTTATAATAAAAAACTAGGGTGCGTCCTTTATGAGAGGAGGAAAAAAAGTGTGCCAGCTCAAATGCTGAAATAATCTATACATTTCGTAATGAAATATGGGCGGTGACTAATTTATATATCAATTGCGTCGCACTTAAGACGATCGATAGTTAGCAGCAGTTGTATAAACAGATAACTTGTAACAATGAATACAGCGACAATAAGACGAGACATTTTATTGTTATTATTAACATTAGCCTTACCTCACGATACCATGCATTGTTGTTTAAAAACCTGAATTTAAACATATGCTGAGCATCTAATCTTATGACTTTCGATATTATTAAAATGATCTTTGTTTAAAATGAGATGCGCCTATTACATGGGGAATTTTTTTTAAATTTTAACGCGAAAAATTGGTGTGCGTCCATTATGTGGATAAATACAGTATGTTTCATGCGCTTCTGTTGCAGTAAATGACAACATACATTTTAACGTATCAAATGGAAACCTCCTCCAATATTCACTTAAGATGGGTATACACTTATTGAATGAATAATAAAGGTGAATATTTCCTATTTGTGCTCTGTTCAGAGAAAAACACATTATTGGCGAATAAAGAGAGAACATATTTTGTTTTCACTTATTATCTTCAGAATGTCAAATAACGATACAGTAAAACTTCTTTTATATGTTTCACACTTAGAGGTACGTTTTTCTCTCAAGTCCTGCAAAATACCTATACTTTCCATGTTAATTTATTTCAGTTACATGTTTTTCGTTTATACTTTTTTTTCACACTTATACAATCGTATTTTAAACCCCAGGAAATATGAAATGTCATTTATACGTTTTAAATCAAATTTGCTCAAAATTAGACTGGCTATGAGTGTTAATTGTTAAGATGTGATCACTTTGAAATTAGTGGAAATTCGAAGCAGCCCTGGTTTGCCTTCTTCAATCGTGTGTCCTTAAAGACTATATTACCGTTTTAGAAAAAGTGAAACATTTTGTAACACATCATGATGTAACTGAACAAATTATGGGACAGTTATCACAATTTGGGGGCATGGTTTATTCTTTAGGAACAAGCACAATATTTTTATTTAAATTTTTTTTCCATAAGTACTTCAAGTGATCTCTCTATCCACTGCTTTTGCTTCAGTAAAGTCTCATTTTATAAACCTATGGATCAACAATTGGCTCTCTTCTGACAAAGGAAAGCAAATGACCTGGAAATGTAGAAAAACTTGCCCAGACATGTTCAAACATTTTTAATAAGAGCCAGAACAGGTCACATTGTCACACAATTGTACCTAAACCGATTTCACATTTCTGATAATCCTACTTGTCTGTGGTGTAATAATCATGATGAAGATCTGGAACACATTCTTCTATACTGTCCATCCGTGAACCACAAAAGAAGTGAATTAAAATCATCAGTACCAGTTGCAGAAGACACAGCCCTGCAGTATATATTGACTACACCCCAACTCTGGCTACTAGCGACAGGCATCTATAATGAACACCGATCAAAATATCCCTCATTTCTCATGAAAAACAGAAACTGAATAGACTACAGTGGACTATAGTGGACTTTATGTTGTCAGCAAAAAGCTGGATACATTAAGACGATTGATTAATTGATTGATTCCATGAGTACTGAATTTTGTAACTTTTAGGACAGTTAATATTTTATATCTGCTCAGTGCACTAAACTGAAGAAAGAAGTATAGCAGTGCAGAAATATGAGTGCTCTTTATTGGGAGGCAAGAAGCAAAATGGGTTAAATGATCCCAAGAGCGGCCACTGGAAAACAACATATTTTATATTATTTAAACTATTCAGGTTACAAAACTGAGTCTGGTACATTTTCTAAGAATACATTTTAAAAGGAATCATCAAAATGTATTGAAGAATTTGGAAATTAGATGAGGAACGATTTCCACTGCACTTTTCATAAGGACATTTTGGATATTTAATTATTGGTAACTATACATTATTTTTAATATCTAAATATTGGATCCTGAAGTAGAGGTAGTGAGTATTTATCACACCAATTCTGAGTTCAATTCACTTTCTGGTTTCTAAGGAAAAAATATTTAATTTTGTTATTATTTATAAAGCTCAAAGGTGGATGTACCCTCTTACAGTACAGAACACACTAAAAATAATATTTCCCTCCCTCGATTTCTATTACTGTCATTTTTGTCTTTTAAATTACTTAATTATTCACTTTGATGCTAACTTGAATTTGAAACTATCAGACTTTTAATTCAATGTTACTATGATTGCCTTTACATAAATACATTGTGAATT
This sequence comes from Periplaneta americana, assembly GCF_040183065.1. NCBI lineage: Eukaryota > Metazoa > Arthropoda > Insecta > Blattodea > Blattidae > Periplaneta > Periplaneta americana. The sequence goes on from NC_091121.1 coordinate 45,806,159, forward strand.
GTCGCATTTAATGGAAAGGTTCTTACTTTTTGTGTTGATGTGTGATTTGCGACTAAGTCTTCACTGTGAATGAAATCTCCCAGTCACAGAATGTAACATACCGAAGGATCAATTTAAATCTACCATAAATTCATTCAAGCTTTGGCTCAGCAGTAATTGATGTTGCTGTCACAAGCAAAGAACCGACTTCTGACAGCTCTGTAAGATCTATTTTTGAACTCCCTTCTACCCACTTGGACCAGCCAACAAAGACCGAATTTGTCACTCATCTTTCCAGTGCAACAACGCAAGTGAAGATGATGGTGTAACATACATCTCCTTAGTTCAGATGTCTCGTAATGTAACCACTTCCTTCTGCAGTTAACAGTAATGCCTGTCACTCTTTGCCTCTGGGGGAGGGGATGCTGCTAGCTGCAATGCCCTGTTCTAGGTCTGTACCTTCCATGTGTTTCACTAAAAATGTCAGAGGTCGCTTCTTTGGCTTTGACAGCTGTAGAGAGATGGGAAGAGTCTGGCAATATCAACAAGAGTGTTGGTTTCTTCCAGTTTCACAGAGATTATTATAATTTTGAAATGTTTGTGTTTTTGGGTTTGTAATGCAGAAATTCCGTGTATTAACCGGAGGCCAATGTAGTTCTAGTTTTATGAATTACTGTAACACGGAAAAATTAAACGTGATAATTAAAATGTATGTCCTTCCAAGCCTGTACAGTAGCTCTAAACATCCCTGGCTATGTTGTGTTAGTTTACCTGTAAAAGTGCCGGTGAAGTCCAAGAAGTCCGTGCCAAAATATGCAATCTCTGGCAGTGTGGGTTCAATGTGCTCCTTGAAGTACTCCATGGCCATTGTTGACAGGTCGAACAGCTCGTCCGTCACCTTGTATGGACGGGACAGCTTTTGAGTCACCTTAATGTAGTACAGGATTCGGTACACCTCGTCCAGTATCTGCAACAAAATGATATCACAGAACTGGATCAAGATCCTTTTGCAGTGCTTTCATAAAGCAAACCTACGATATGTGTTAAGTTACAATGTTGTAAGTAGGCAATGGATTTTATTATTTAAAAGCTAAAAATGGCACTGAGTATACTCGAGTGAATATGATGTCAGGACTGGCTCAAATAGACTGGAGAATGAATCTAGTGATGTACTTATCTATTTGTGGCTGCAAAAGGGTATCTGTCAGATACAGGGGAGAGAGCCATTAATCCTTCCCATTGAAGGTTTAAGGAACCAACCTGGACAAATACCCAATGCCCCATCCCTGCCTTCCCGTGATGCAGATGTTAGTAGGCATAATTTTACAAGCTGAACTAAAGGGAGGGGCTACTCATCAATTAGCACCGGTCAGCTTGATGAGTTAATGATTGAATTCGGTATAATTTTCCTCTATTCAATACCTAATTCCCTCTTTACCCTTTCCTATCCAGTCCTCTGACTGAACTCTTTACTTTCTTCGACCCCGACGGCATTAGAGCATTTGAGGCCTAGGGGTTCATTTCTCTTTCCCACCTCCTCTTTCTACTTTTCTGTTCCTAGTGCTGACTTGCTATGGCACTAAAATCGTCCTCCAGTGGCTTAAGGGGACACTCAACTATATTTTGGAACTTTTTTCCTATTTGACCAATCTTTTTCAAATTTGGAGAAAAAGTTTAATATACACATGGAAAGTAACATGCAAAATCTCAGCTCATTAGATCCAATACTTTTCAAAATGAAAAATATTTCAATTTTTAATCAATCATTAATTGAAATATCACTTTTAATTATCATTTTTTATTTTTTGGCTTTGTGCACTTGACTGTGACTTCTCAATGAATAGGGGAAGAATTCTGCATATTGATTTAGTTCTGTCACGTAAATTAGTGTAGAAATTTAATTTTTCATTTCTATGACACTTTTTCTCCAATTTTTAAGTTGAGTGTCCCCTTAAGGAGGGAAAGCTGGTGATCAACAAGATCTCCCAGCTAAGTCCAATGGACCCATCGACCAACAGCAGGTATGGTCCTCCAGACATTCTGGGGGTTGTGTGTGAATGAAGTAGCCACCAAAACGTTAAAATATGGTATTCACTTAAATCAGCTACAACTTGCCATTTAACCAAGAAATGGATTCGGAACACCTCAAAATCTGTGTTTCAGTGGCTGACCATGATAATATCTTTGAAAAATATTGGAGTGCAAGAGGACAAATGACTTTATTGTCAAATGCCTGGCATTAGAAAACAACAACTTTTGCTATTTGTAAATAATGGTAGAACCGTTCATTTGAACTTGCATTTGAAAAGTGAACACCGCCTACTGAAGCCACCCACAAATCTAGTCATCAGCAGGTCTAGCCAATAGTATGGAACAGCACATACTTTGTCAATGAATGTAATTTCTGGCACTAACCTCGCCTGCAAAAAAACAACAGTGTTTGCGTTCGATGTGCTTGCCGAATGTCATCTGCAGCAGGGTGAGACGCATGTGCAAAGTCTCAATGATGTCGGACTCGCATGCCAGTGGGTGGTTGCGTCGGGCAGACTCACGGCGCGGCATCTTGGCCTTGATGCCCTGAAAGCGCTGCAACATCTGGGCCTGCAGTCGCTGAAACGTTGAGTTCAGGATGGTGCAGCATATGCTGTCCATCTTGCGACACACCTGCCACAGAAATGTCAGACACTCATAAATATTCATTTACTGTATATTACAACCATTAATTGTAGATTTTTTTTGACTAACTAAATGACACAAGAGAAGCTTTGAATAAATCATTCAAAATGTTTGAAACATTTTCATAAAATGGGAGACAGTTGATTCACACAGAACAATTAAAGTACTGGATTTATGAGGAAAAGGGGGTTAAAGGTCTTTTGAGGTCACAAGAGGTAACGTCCGTTACCTCAGAACAACAGTGGAATATCTTGCAAAAATCATATTTTAAATAATGAGGATAAAAATTGCTACTGAACATCAAGTGCAAGTTTTTTGTTGTTTTAGCTTCATATTAAATCAAAAGTTTGTTTATACATTGCACTCGATGTTCAATAGCAATTTTTATCCTCATTATTTAAAATATGATTTTTGCAAGATATCCCACTGTTATTCTGAGGTAACGAATTGTCTAAATCCAGCAAAGAAAGGACAGAAAAGTAGTGAAGAAGGTACAGCAGGAAAAGACAAAATATGTTGGAAGCCAACATCTTCCAAACAAGAAGAACAAGAATAATTTCAAGGGAAAAATTATTCCGGGGCGCTGGTACGTTCAACCAGAGGTCCCGGGATCGATACCCAGCCCCGGAACAATTTTTCCCTTAAAATTATTCAAATCTGCTTTACCTGAAAGACTAGATTTGCAAGAAGAACAAGTCTTAAAATTCAGTGCATTTCACTAAACAATCAATGCAGCAGCTCATGTAATAACCATGTGACTACGTTTTATTAAGGTGAAAATTCAGAAATTCAGTTTGAAAGGAAAATATTTTTGTATTTCTACTCTGGATTAAGAAATTACAATCACAATCATCATTACCATCATCATGTTCTCCAATTATGGGGTCGAGTGTGAGATATCAGCCTCCAGTTTTCTCGACCATGCTACATATTCCCTTTGATTACTTCTAACCATGAATTTCTTCATCTTTCTACAGCTTGATCTTTTTATCTTGTCCTAGGTCTTTCATCACCCATGTTCAAACCATCTAATCCTGTTATCTTCTAGTTTATCTTGCAATTTTTCAGTTCGCAAAATGTTTCGTATTTCTTCATTCTCTCTCTCCTTGTTTTCTGTACTATACTGTGAAGAAATTTCATCTGTTGCCTGAATTCTGCTTCGATTCTGCTTTGCAATTATCCATGTTTCTAAACCATCTGTCAAAACTGGTTTAAATATATTACTTATACATAATTATCTTGCAGTTTACAGGTGTATCTTTATTTCATAATAAATGTTTTACTAGACGGCAACATTCAGAACTAGTACATATTTTTCTACAAGCTGCCACTGGTCCACTGGCTAGAGCACTAGAATTATAATTCTGTGTTCAATCCCTGGCATACCTTCGATTTATAACTTCTATTGAGCAAGACCGTGATCCAGGTAACACTGGTGTTTTCTCTGGGAGCTCCATTCCCATGGTATTCCAACAAATCTCCACCATCATCTCATCTCACAAGTAGTGTAGATCAAATGGCACACCCTGGGTAACAACTCTAACGGTAAATTTGGTCTACACAACTGGCTTCAAATGGGCAGTAAAGTTCCCGTCATTAGTACGAGTAAAAAAATATATTTTTCTATTAATTTCATGTTCCTTTCTTCTGTCCTTATTCGCTTCACATCATAAATAACTGAAATTTTCCACTCCTAAATGAAGGGTACACGGGAAAAACGATCAAGGTCCATCAAAAATCGAAATAATAATGCTATCTTATAGTGGAAAAGTTGTACTACCATGTGGTCTAGCTAGTAATAAGAAATCATCGTTCTTGACATTCCACTACGTTAATTTCTATTAACTACACACATAACAAAGTATTAAGTGCTTAAACTTTAAAATTCGTTTTTCTCGAAACTTTCTAAAATGGACCTTGATCGTTATTCCCGTGTACCCTTCAAATATATCCTATTTAATTTAATTCTAGTTACTGGGTGTGGGTTTCTTCATATCTTCATTACTACTGTTTTATTTTCATCTATCTTTAATACTTTGTTCCATTTTCCTTCAAGGATTAAGAACTATCAATATAAAGCAGATATCTATTGTATAATCTGAGGCATCATAGCTCATGAAGGACCATGACTGACCAGCCGGCTGCTGGGCTCACTTCCACATGCCGAAGCAGAGATGAATGATCATCCAACCAGAATGGAGGTATTGTGTGGTTAGCACAATGATTCTCTCTCCCAACTGTTATAGCTGGCTTTTATAACTGGATTTCGCTACCTATCGTAGCTCCCCAAGTGCATCACGATGCTGTGTGGGCACCGGTCCCATACACTGGCCGAAATTTCATGAGAAAATTTCTTCCCCCATGAGGACTTGAACCAGCGCACATTCTGTAACGCGAGTTCTAGGCAAGATGTCTTAGACCACGACGCAGGATACAAGATTTAAATGACTATAAATGATAAAACTTGAAATAATCATAAGAAAGACTTGATAAGGAAGATCTGTTGAAAGATAGTGTTTAATTATTAAGGAAACAGTTCAATAATTTATCTTTCTTTTTAACCTAATCAAAAACCATTGTATGAAATTACTGTTTTAGTATTCTGTGTCTAAGGACAAATCTTATCGGAGTTAGATGTATAAAATAAATAATGAAAATGCTGTAATAAATAGCAGTCATCTTGAAGAATGCAATGGCCTGAACAGTATCAACCTACCTGCATTATATTAAGAACATAGAAATGACATCTCTACTACTATTAATGCCAAATGTTTGCAAAAGTGGGGGCCCTAACCTCCCACTGCCCTGTGGGCCTACATGACCTACAACAGGAATACCTTTACTTTACAAATCCTATATATTCTACAAAAGAAATATATTTGCATTTTTGGATAACGTAATTTCAATACTATCTCACCAGAATTCTTCAAATTCAGTATAACAAAACATTCAGAGGAATTCAGAATTAAAAAAATGAGGTCTAATTCTGATGTTCATTGAAGAGTTTCGTGTCTGCTTTCAGTGCATTTTCAATAACTGATCAATTCATTAATATGATCACATTTTAAATTAATATTATTTACAGATTCTTAGTTGAATAATCCCAACTATTATTATTCAGTCAACTGTCTGAAGACAAGTTTGAACCTCATAAGTGATACCAATAAGGCATCACGTATGAGACAACTAAGCCAGAAGAGAATGAGGTAGGATGGCCAGTTCCCTTCCTCCTCCATTGCACACATCACTGACTAATAACATATTAGACTAATCAGATTTCAGATGTATACAAACAATACTGTTCTTCCTCTGACACAAAACGTCAAGTGAGATGTACTGCCTGATAACAGATGTATATATTAGCCACAACCTCAACTAAAAGTAACTGAAAGTTCGACTATTTTATAGAAGGCCCTGAACTTTATCAGCTTTTTTGAAAGTAGGTCGTATGGAGAAAGTCTTGTAATGGCTAAACTGCCAATTTTTATTTGAAAAATAAGGGAAGTAACAAAAATGGCAACTTATTTGGAACTCAATATATTTACTTTCATTGCATGGAGTATGAAGTGTTGTGATATTGCAATTAAGTGGTTTAGAGATTTTTCCGAAAATACATATTTTCAATATCTCCCCACACCGAATTTTTTTTATATAGTTTCATCACTGGTCTATGTACAGTTTTCTCCTAAACCAATGGACATGATTTTGTTCAGATTATGCTTTTAGATGTCAAGTTATACCTGAACTGCAATTATATATTTTATTTTTACTAAAATGTATTGTATCTTCTGACAAATAACACAAAATGGCATTTTAATTAAGAAATAATACTCATGACTTTCTTCTTGAATTATGTTTTTACACAATGAAGTAGCAAACGATACAATATAGACTGTATGTCTCCAAAACTAGCTGTCATGGGGAAGTCTAGCAGCCAGAACACTGGACTCATGAATCCGTGAACCCAGGTTTGATTCCCTGTGTACCCCTGATTTATAACCTGCGTTGGGTAAGCCCAGACATAAATCTATTATCAAAAATGGTTTATCCACATACTTTTGAACCTATTAGTTGTCCATGCTGTCAAAACATTTTACTATGACTGCTGTTAAACATACATCTTTCTCATAAACATTTGCACAATCCATTTATATGAAAGAACTGTTACTTATTTACTGCTGCTGGAATATGTAAATGAGGAAGTATGTGCAGTATTTATTTCCTAGCATCAAAATATCGCAGTGGCTATATACTGGGTCGAGGAAGAAAATTTACGATCATGAAGTAATTGTATGATAAAAGTTTATGTGTTACATATACAGTAGAGTTCCAATTATCCGGGTTATACAGGCCAAGGGCAATCCATATATGAAGGGAGGGAATGCTATGTGGTTTTTGATTCTGTAGGCTAACCGTAAAGGGACAAAGGTTGAACCTAGTAACGTAGAAAGACGTTACTCACAGGTACATAATAAACGAGTTATTATTCATAATACAGCACACAGCAGGCATCACAAGATCAGGTCTGTAATCACAACATGCCTTAAGTCCAATGGCTACACTACCTATGAAGAAGTCCATGGAATAGCGGATACTGGAAGTCTTCGGCGTATTGATATTATAACATTCAAACCTCTCTCAATTAATATCACTCAATAAAAGAATTGTATTCCAATGGATACCATCCCATTGTGGAATTCTAGGAAACGAGAATGCGGATGCTTTAGCAAAGAAGGGCAGCACTGCTACTTACAGACCTGTTACTAAATCTACGTATTACTCTGTGAAAAGATTTATTAAATCTACATACTTAAGACTTCAACAAACAAAATTTGATAACACAATCTCAAGGGAAAAAAATGGAACTCTCTGCATCATAATCCACAGTTAATTCCCGATTTACCACGAAAATTGTCTGTAGCTGCATTTAGGTTGGCAACAGGCCATGATTGTTTGGCCAAACACCTGCATAGAATTGGAATATATCAGTCCCCTAACTGCCCATTGTGCAACTCAAACAAAGAAATGGATTCGGAACACCTCAAAATCTGTGCTTCAGTGGCTGACCATGATAATATCTTTGAAAAATATTGGAGTGCAAGAGGTCAAATGACTTTACTGTCAAACACCTGGCATTAGAAAACAACAACAACATTCAAACCTGGAGAGACAAAAGGTTATATTCTGGATCTGACCATCAGATTCGAGACACAACAGAATCAACCCAAGGAGGTTAATCTCGGGAAAAGGACAATTTATGAACAACTATCCCTTATTACAAAACATCATATAAACTCAGGGATATTGAAGTCATTGGATTAATGGTGAGTGCTAGAGGGACCATAACAAAACAATTCGTCTCATTCTGTCATAAATTTGGAGTCCTAACAACAATTAATAATTATAATTATAATTTCTATGATAGCTTTGAAGGGTTCTCTGCAGATTTTACGGCGACACTCGTACTTCAATTCAAATTACAATTGAATTTTCTCATTGTTTTTTTATTTTACTGCAAATTTTAATTATTGTAAAACATTATCTACTATAAATTTCAGTATACAAAGTTCTTGTAAGACATTTTTGATGTCACATCTTAAATATTACTGCTTAACATTCTTTGTCTTTGGTAGCCTCATCAAGTTGAGGGAGATTAAAAATTATTTATGTAATTGACTTTAAAAAAACTTTGTTATTGTTCAGTACTGTATATACGTACACTACTGTAATTGAAAAAAAAAGTGATCTTGATAGCACGGAAGACCAGAAAATCAAAGTCTGTATAATTGGGACTCTACTACTAGTTTTTACGAATCTACATCAGTTTTATGTACTATTTTATACAAAAGCCCATTCTTTGTTAACACAGCAATTACAATGAATGTGGAACAATTTTGAGATGACTGCATAAATGATTTTCTTTCTTTCTTGCCTTATTTCTGTGATGGAGGGCCAAGATTAAGCTTTTCGAGTGTTTAAATCTTGAAGTAGATGATGATGATGATGATGATGAAGCAAAGGAAGAAAAAAAGTGCAGTAACAGCAACTAACGTTCTTGGAAACATATGGTTTATGCCATTTAAATGAGACTACTTATGCTACATCACTTTACTGCAGTAGCTTTCCATTAGCTTTAATTTTCATGTTCATGGTAAAAAGAAGGCACAGCATTAAAGGTCTTCGTGACCTTGTACTGCAAGTATACAATCAAATCAAGTGAAGACTAACACTAATACAAACACACATGATTTACACACACACACAAGCACTGAATATAGCTTAGAGATTGTGGAGAACAATAATTTTCAACTTCTAAGCTGCTACACCTTAAAATAAAATTATATACTAAATACAGGCTGTTTCAGGAGGAATAGTAAATAATAGTGGTAAGGAGGAGGGACAAATGATTCTGCATTTACAAAAGGTATGAAGGAAAGACAAAACGACTTATTGATTACATTTATTGTTTATTTGAATTATATCAATTTGCAACAGTTAAAGGTCGTCTCAGAGTTCTTTTATGAGAGCAGCACTATTCATAATGTGAGCAACCAATTCATCTCTTATGTTTACTTCTTCTTTGTAGACTTCGCTTTTCATCCATCCCCAGAGATATAATCTCAAGGATTAGACCACTGTGGCCAATTCATTGTTCAGGATATCGTCACTGTGCCTCCAAAACCCACTATGTGTTTTAAAAGAAATAGTCGCTTTTAATTCTCTTAATTTTCAAAGCCATTTTCGGTATAATTCCAATCATTAGCAGAAAAATTATAAAATTATACAGAAAGTAGCTTTGAAGTTATAAGTGACAATGCTTTTTTTCTTTCTCCTGCAAAATCTTTTTAAAAACACACAGCAGATTTTGGAGGCACAGCGACGATAAGTTAAATTTAGATGTCACCTGACTGCTAGGTCTATAATGTGTGTCATACCTTTCGTAAGGCTTTTTTTGAGTAACAAACAGCTGTATCTCCATATCCATTGAAAATTGGACACTTTTTACTCAGAACAGTCCACACTACCACCTTTTAAAATACTTATTATTCCTCTTGAAACACCCTGTATATATATACACACACACACACACACACACACACACACACACACACAGTGATGTAAACGTATGGAACTTATCTGGTAACTTTTTAATTTTTAGTTTTATTGAAAAATGATGTGTATAAGTAAATCAACAAATTGTGATCCTCAATCATGCTCACAGAGGGCACATGTTGGAGGCAATACCTGCATAAGATACAGGTCTATTATGACTGATGACATGACATGAAAAGTGGTGGTGAAAAGTTAATTAGAATTAAGGTGGAGGCATGTTGAGACCTTCTGAATAAGTACTATTCCAGCACTAGGTTTTGAGGAACTTAAAAAGCAACGAAAAACTAAATTCAGGATAGCTGGCTCCAGGGTACGAACAACAGATCTCCCATACAAGTTGAAACTACAACCATTATTCTACCACGCTCAGTAAAATAAGCTTACAAAACTTATATATCTTACAATGTCATAACCGTACATGAAGTGACAAATTCATACAATATTTATCCATTTCCCTCATAATTGTTTGAAATAAAGTCAAAATTTCTTTTAATTTGTTTTGTAATAGGTAGCTATGAATAAAGTAACGAAAAAATTAAGAGTAAAGTTCCGCATAACATACTTATTCTTATGATAAAGAATGAGTGGAACAGAGAAAAATTCTCTCCGGTACTGGGATCTGAACCCGGGTTTTCAGCTCTATGTGCTGACGCTCTATCCACTAAGCCACACCGGATTCCCATCCCGATGTCGGATCGAATGCTCTCAGTTTAAGTTCCGCCTCTTGGGTAAGATGGCACTTACTCCATCGGATCCTGGCCACTTAGTAACTTATAACAAATGCACCTCTGCACATATATGGACATTGTGCCACTGTCATACATCTATGACGCAGTGCATGAGGGTAGGCCACTAGAGGGAACCCAAGAGGTGGAACTTAAACTGAGAGGATTCGATCTAACATCGGAATGGGAATCTGGTGTGGCTTAGTGGATAGAGCATCAGCACGTAGATCTGAAAACCCGGGTTCAGATCCCGGTACCGGAGAGAATTTTTCTCTATTCCACTCATCCTTCATTATATGACGCAGAATTTCTGCACGGAAATATCATATGTACTTTGGTACCTCGTAATAATACTTGTTCTTACTTGTAAGATGTGCGCAGCATCTATTTACTAATTTAATGAATCTTTCTTCATTCTGTATTCAATTCAGACTGAAAAACCTTGTGCAATAAACTAATAACTTCTGTGATCTGGAACATTACTTTTGGTTTCTTTTGTCTTCATAAAAAAACCATTGTTTGAATTACATTCGACAGAATAACATCACAAAACAGGAGAGGACTGTTTAAAACAGATTACATGGCCCGTCTTACTCTTGTATACTTTTATAAAATGCTTTGCCTTTGACCATGGTTGGTCACCACCAGGTCACCACTATGAAGCAACCAGTCTCTAATTTGTATTTTATTTATTTACATTCCATGGTATTCGAACATCGCTTCACAGCTAGAATATGGAAAATGTCAAAAAAATCTTAATAGTACTACAAAGTCTTAATTCATAGTCATAGTCTTGTTAAAATATATACAGAAGGATTTTACAATATAGGCCTACAGTACTAATACAATACAAGAGGTTAGTATAGATAAATGCAAGACAGAAATATTCATGCATCGTTGTCGAACATCATAAATGAACTTACAGAATAGAAGGCATGAGAAATGAAGTACTTCTTTAATTTGGCTCTAAATAATCTAATGTTTTCAGTTTGATTTTTTTACATCTATGGAGGCTATTAATTTTTACTGTCCTATAACACACTTCTTTCTGATAGCACGGTAGACTTGTCAATGGAATATGAAAGTCATTTTTTGACGAGTATTTATACTATGAACTGTTAAATTAGTTACAAAGTTTTCACGATTACATAGGAGGAAGTTTATTAATGATAAAATACACTGATAAGCCATGGACATTACTATTTTGAAAATGGTCCCACATGATACTTTAGATTTCGCACCTACTATTACCCTAATTACTCTTTTTTGAAGTAGGAATATACTGTTACTATCTGTAGAATTTCCCCAGAATATTATTCCAAAACTCATTATTGAGAGGAAGTAGGCCTATGCAAAGTAGGCTATATTGTTTTTAAGATACCCAATAGCAAAACATGCTGAATTTAGTTTGGGGGCAATTTCTTTAATATGATTTTTCCAATTTAATATATTATTGATTTGTAAGCAAAGAAATTTGGTTGCTGTTGTTTCTATTTGGGACCTCTCATTAATTATTGCGCTTTAAATTTGCGAGGTTGCATTTCGGCAGAATTTAAATTGGATTACGTTAGTTTTTTTTTACAACTTAATACTATTTATTGCCTGAGAACCAATCACATATTTTAAGGAGATTTGCTTCTGTTGAAGATTGGAATGTGTTGGAGTTATTGGCTGCAATTACTATACTTGTGCACAATCTACCTACATAGCTGCTGTTATAGACAATCAACAAGTCCACACCTGTGGAGTAACAGTCAGCGCGTCTGGCTGCGAAACCAGGTGGCCCGGGTTCGAATCCCGGTCGCGGCAAGTTACCTGGTTGAGGTTTTTCCCGGGGTTTTCCCTCAACCCAATACAAGCAAATGCTGGGTAACTTTCGGTGCTGGACCCCGGACTCATTTCACCGGCATTATCACCTTCATCTCATTCAGACGCTAAATAACCTAGATGTTGATATAGCGTCATAAAATAATCCAATAAAATAAAATAAAATAAAAAACAATCAACAAATTCAATTATAAACAGCTATTTCACAACTTTTCTAATTGTAACATATTGGTATTGTAAGTTGTGTTTATTACAAGGCTAAATGGGCAAGTGTTGAGAAGAAATCCAGATTTTTCAGTGACAAGGCATATGAATCAAAGTCACAAAGTCATGGACTGTGGGAAGATCAGTTGAGAGTCACACTTCATTTGGGGCAGTGCAGTAATATGTAACATGTTGTGCAATGCGTCATCGTATAATTTGAAGACGCAGAGGAAGTTCAAGGAATCGCGCAGTAGAACAAGGCAAAAATTTAGACGTAAATTGCCTAACAGCCCAATCCAAAAATGAAAAACAACAATATTAGATTTAGTGAATAAGCTTGACTGAACAGGTTCTGTGAGTGGTCAGAAGAAGAAACGAATATGTCTTGTGCTGACAGAAGAAAAACTTCAAGATAGGAGCATCAATGCAGAGGAACTGACTGATGTAAATAAGTTCGTTAAGAAGATAGAAATTGTGCATCAAATATAAAGGGCAACACTTTCAGTATCTTCTGTAAGAATATTTATTTATATAAAGCGCAGTATCTATGTTTTAAAAGGGTGAAATGTTGTGGTGCAGTGCGTTCATGGAAGGAGATGCAGGCAGTTTCGAGGGGGTTTTTCCAGTAAGAAGCCTACTTGCGAGCCGATAGTTTAAAAGATTCTCACTGTATTACACTCAGATGGTGTTTTCATAAAACTACTTAACTTACAGTGCTGTAACTGTATCTAGAAATCCAAAGTTAAATAATGATTAGGCCTATTTTCAATTAAAGGTCGATGTGTTCCCCTGTGCTCTTATCGCTCCTGCATTTCAGTCTTGTTCCTTGAGGTTAGGTGAGACTAGATGAAGGGACAACGACGTTTCCTTGAAAATTAGGAAATTACTGAATTATTTTCTATTGGGGAGGGGAGAACATTGTATTCCAGTGCAAGATCTTCATACCAAAGTCGCTATTCATTCCATTTGCACTACAAATCATAGGACTTGCAAAAACAACATTTAATCGAAACATACGAACTTCCACAACCCATCTTTTGAGAGTGAGAAGTTAATCACTCACTAACATCACAGTTTAGTATATACAGTCACAAAGCTTGAGTTGATGAGGGTACTGGGAACAATAGACTGTGCAGGTACTATTTTGCATTGTCTGTGATGAGGCAATAGTAGCGATCGTAGTGGTTAGCAACTATCTATGGATGCATATTTCCTATGTATTGAGCTTCGTGACTGTATATACTAGACTGTGCTAACATACTCGAGAAAGGGTCAACTTCTATTTGCTGTCGGGGAAGTCAAGCTTAACAGTAAGAATTTCTCTAATCCAAACTGTTCATTTAACAGTATATGAAGTGTACTCGGAAAATGTGTTGTCTTAAAGTAAAAATATTTCAAGGTTTTGAAGAAGCTGTAACAATGGCGTAAGGGAAACCCGGAAACGAAATGACCGCAAAATCATATCAATTAAAAGAAAAGCTGAATATTGAAGGATAGGAAGTGTTCCATATAGAAAGACAAAGGTTTTTAATTTCCATATTAAGCAATTCATGAACACAAAATGGGCTAAATGCAACCTGGTAAGGCTAAACTAGCGCTGAAATAGTTCCTTTTGTACTCCGCCTACAGACCTTGCATATACGAATCTGTGACAGGTTAGGTTTGGCTAGTTTAAACTTTTGTTATTCCTTGCGTATACGATCAACTACATATTCACATAAAATCGCTTATAAATTCAACTATTTTCACTTCCAAAATCACGGGACCTCAGCGCTAGTTTCACCTCAGATAAAATTACTTATCTAGGTGTTCTTGGAAAGAAAACAAGAACTTGGCGGTAGGCCACCTATGTACAGTTGAAGAGTAAAGATACATTCACATTTAAATAAATACACTATACCTGTGAAATCTGGAACATACATAACCTTGACTTGTTCAGCAACCTAATTTCTAAATACTATACTTTGTATTTCCATTATGCGCCTCACAAGTTACTTCTTTCAATCTAAGCAAGTTACAGATAAATTTCAGAACATAGTTAGACCTACCTTCCTTCCCCTCTTCCTCCAGAATTCCAACATGTGCACATAAAATAAATTATTGGCACTGAAAAGTGCCTTTTCGTAAACATGATGATGCACATTCGGCAAACACAGACAAATCTGCTCTTTTTTTTTTAGTACGGTACTTTGAGATAGCCTAATTATTGTGAGGTAACTGTATACTGCAATTTTCCCCATGTTGGTCTTAAAATTTATATGAACAATTTTTTCTCTGCTACCCAGAAAACAAAGCAATGTAGTTAGGTTGTGGTTTTTAAGCTGAACAAACAGCAAAACTAGATCTACGTTGGTTGCTTGGTCTTGTATATCAAATATCAAACCTTCCATTTATGCATGTAAAATAAAGCGTTAAGTACCTACATACATACATTTCTTAACACAACACAGGAGAATAAATACTTTATTGATTAAATCTCACCGGACGTAAATGAGCAACATTTCTGTAGGAGAGATATCCCAGTATCTTCAGCAATATTTCTGGCGGAAGATTCATCAAATTTATAGTCTGGGTGGTTGAAACTTCTGCAATACTTCCTGATGTACTCGGTTCTGGCAAAGGTGGGGGTGGAACATTATTGTGACGTATGGACTTCGAGGGGCCTGCTTCTGATACTCCCCCCGAACTCTCACCACCACCACTACAAACACTGCTGGACTGACGAGTTGAAACCATGGTCCCAAGGATTCTATATCTTGTTTCTTAGCACGATCTGAAAAGAATAAAGTTAAGAAATACATATAATAATACTTAATTTTTGTTGGATGCGAGTAATTAAACTTTCGAAGAATAGCCATTAAAGAAATAAAGACCTACTTAAAACGTCTCAATCTGTTTTGTATTTACTGTGAAACATTAGACACTCCTAACCTTTGTTTACTTCCGCTTGTGGTTTTAATTCTAACAAATCGATCAAAAATGAACAAAATTAAACTATTTTTCATCCTACGCCACGGAAGTAAAGCTTTGCTACATCAAAAAAATGGATGATCATACCCCAACAGAGTTGAGCCTTCAGCACATCTGCGACTCTAAACCAAAGAACATTTTGTTTTAAAACACGTATTTATGTATTTTTCACTTAGCTGATGAATCCTTCTCTTGTTGTAACACGAAGTTTACCTACTAGTGCCCATTTAAATCACAAAGAAAAACTTAAATATGCCGTAGAAAGTTCACCTTCGGTTGAGTTTCCAAAAGCAAAGACCTTACAACAACTCTGCAGGAACGAAGAGCGCACACTCGTACTGGCTTTACACTGTCCGAAAGCTAGCGACATACTACGGCAAGCGCACAAACTATATTAAACGTTAACAACAAATACGAAAAAAGATGACAATTTTGAACTTAATCAGATCGTACAATTACATAATACTTTAAATAGAGATGAGCGTAAATTCAAAGGCGAGATACAAAGGATGAATGCATATTGAAATTCGGTCATATGATCCGTCTCTAAAAGATACAAAGATACCGGTACCATAGAATTTGATATAATATCATAAATCTATGACAAAAATGGAAAAAATAAATAAATAAGCAAATAAATAAATAAAAATTAAAACGTGTCAAAAGCAGGTGCTCGAAATGGGCTAACAGAATCGATTATATCATGCTGACAGTTCTTGCTTCCGAATATCTTACCGTTATATTTTATAATTTACAAGATAATATAATATGCATTTTTGTAATTTCTACAAAGAGCCTACTTTACTAACATTAAATTATGTGTCGGAGTTAGATATTGTAGTCCATTAATATTGTGATGTACCAGGGACTAACACATCCTGTTTTATTCTTTTTGTATCGGAAGAATCCTTAGAATGCTCAAGTCGAAGAAAGAAAGAAAGCAACAATCAGAATTCAGAATCAATGATTCGAACTTAATACGATGCACTGTCGAAGTCTGAAATTATGACAATAAGATGGCATAATTTCAAATCCAGTCATAAGAGATCATTTGCATTTTACATTAGTCTAATAATTTATTTTCTTCGGCAGTAGGCCTATAAACTACTTTTATTTACTACCATAACAAAACGTAGAGATTTTTTAAACAATTTTGTGCATGGCAAATAGACCTAAGCCTTTTCTGAACACCGCATACTTCATGACCTGCTCTATTATATCACTTGCCACCATAGTAATAGAATGTCATTAGTAGAGTCCTGCGTTTGGTGACCTAGAGCCACCAAGCAATCCGCAACAGTGTAGTTGCGTATGGGGTATAGATCAGTGGCACTGAACCTCAGACACAAAGTTCAGGTCTGCTGTTCAGTGTGTAAGGCAGTCAACATGTCGAAACAAAACAAGAAGCAAGTAGTCAGTGATCCCTGCGATGACTGACGCTTTAGCCTATCACACAGGCATTCCGGGTTCGAGTCCCGGTCACTCCTACAATTTTTCATTGAAAAATCCGTAGTGACAGAATTTCGAACCCGGGCCGCCTGCGTGAAAGGCTGAAGGTGTGAGCACTCAGCCACGCAGAGGTAGTCATTAGTATTACTATTAAGGGGAGAGGATGGTATTTTTTAAAACTTTTTTCCTATTTGGTGTAAATTATTAATTTTTTGTATATAGAGAGCTCATAGCTGTGGCAAGTCAACCAAATAAAAATATTTTGAAAAAAGAAATATTTGGGGGCCCAAATTTGAAAAAAAAAATATACCCAATGCAGGACTGTACTAAAACCGATATATCTAAACCGTTTTTAAAGATAGATTCAAACAGTTTTGCAATGTATTTGCAAAAGTATGTTCTACAAACTGTCTGTAACAGAATTTTGATATTAGTCCCTACGTTTGTAAAATAAACAATTAAAATTTAATAACAATTTTCTGATTTCCTTTCTTGCAAACAAACGGATGTATTTTTAAAATGAAATCAATTAACAAAATTCTGTTACAGAGAAAAGTTTCCTAATAGTCTAAAGAATGTGTGTTCTAAATTTCTTGCATGTATCTTTAATAGTTCAGAAATTCTATCCATTTTGTCTGGCAATGTAGCAAAAAAATGTAAGTTACTGGAAACCGATAAAAGCGGGCGTGTGATTTAAAAATCCATAGCGCAGGAAGTTTAAAATGACGTCTCAACATCCGATAAGGGCACAAATACCCGCAAAATGTTATACAATGTATTCCACACATATCAAAGGGTATTTTAAAGGAAACAAAATTTTTGAAAATTTAATTTACCGGAAACAACAGTAAAAGTGGGCGAGTGATTTAAAAATCCACAATGCAGGAAGTTTAAAAATGGCGATCCACACATATCACAGAGTATTTTAAATTTTTTTTTTGAAAATTTAGTCATTTTTCATAAAAAAATACCATCCTCTCCCCTTAATGTTAAAAATCAGTCCATGACCTACTGTAACCTACTAGAGAGTATGTTGTCTTTGGACAGGGCAGGATATATTTTCTTTCTAATATGAGAGTAGAATCACAGTCTAGTATATACAGTCACGAAGCTCAATACGTAGTAAATATGCATCCATAGATAGTTGCTAACTACTAGGATCGCTAATATCGCCTCATTACAGACAATGCGAAATAGTACCTGCACAGTCTATTGTTCTTAGCACCCTTACAACTCAAGCTTCGTGACTGTATATACTAGACTGTGGTAGAATCAATTTCTTCTAGAAAATATGTTCTTCTTTGGTAATAACAAAATTATGTATGCAGCTTATTTGCAGCAGGTATGTGGTTTTATTGCACTCGTATAATTTCGATACTCACCTATGTCTCGTACTGAGAATCTATCCACTTTAAATACTATATAAATAACTACTAAGAAATATACCTAACGTAGGCCTACATATACCGGGTGTTTCAGACCACTCGTATCAGTATTTTTTTCTAAAAAAAAATATCATACTGGTTGTTCATAAAAAAAATTTGATAACCGAAACCTATGTAAACAACCGATTGCTGGTGGTAGTAAGAATAAAAGTTAGAAACATAAAGTTTCAGTAAAAGTTGTTTCTTTTCAAAAGTTTCCAATGGTACCTTCAATGACCCATGTTCTCATTTGAAATTTCGAAGTTGACCACAGGTAACCCTACTTCCGGTTTGTTACGAAAAATTGTATTGTATTGTATTTATTAACATTCCATTAAATGGTACTACCAGCAATCGATTCTTTACATAGGTTTTAGTTATCAAAATGTTTTTAAGAACAACCAGTATCATACAGTTTTCGAGAAAAAAGGCTGATACGGGTGGTCTGAAACACTCGTTATATATGTTTTTTTTTCTCTATTCCTTAGTTTCTAAGAAACTGCAATTAAATATCAGATTTTAGCCGTTTTACACTTCTGGTTTAATTACCTTATTACGACATTTACTATTGTTAATGTAGGACTTTAGTCGTTTTCCACTCGCGGTTTAGTTTCTTTTTGATCATGAGTGTTGGCAGCAGATGATTTTCCAATTTGAACTGTGAAAAGAGCTAGTTGCGTATGAATAGTAACCAACATAGTAACAAACAAGGTAGCCAGCAGCATACCCATCAGAGCACCAAGCTTGCTGGTCAGCAAGGAAACAAGCACCATGGAAACTGGGTTTTAGTGCGGTCTTATTGGATATTTCTCATTAAATATCTCACATAGGCCTATCCTATGTTCACGATTTCCAGCATAATACCACAGTCTAATATATACAGTCACGAAGCTTGAGTTGTTGAGGGTACTAGAAACAATAGACTGTGCAGGTACTATTTCGCATTGTCTGTAATGAGGCGATAGTAGCGATCCTAGTGGTTAGCAACTATCTATGGATGCATATTTACTACGTATTGAGCTTCGTGACTGTATATATTAGACTGTGATAATACCATTTAATAATGTGAACTTTTTCTTTCATGGAATACACTTTCTCAGTTTAATAAATGAACCGTAAACAACAGAATTTTATAGATACCATAAAAGTGTTAAAGTGAATAACAAATAAAATGAGACAAAATTTTGAATTCAAATTTTTTCAGGCCTACTAATCCACGACCAACTATGATTAGCACCCATTAAAATCAGTTCAGTTGGTAAATAATATGCCTTAATTTTTTTTGTCACTATTGTTGAGTTCCGTTTCAACCATAAGCTGCAGATGGCTGGTGTTCATGTAACTGACTTCAGATCCCGATCAATGTTCATGATATCGGTGATTGAGGCGGTGATGAATCATGGTACGCAAATCCCCAAGTCGGCATTTGTCGTTTGTGACTGAGAGGAACCAGGAAAGCTCCAGTCAAATTGGTTGGCCACGAGATTTGAACCCGAAACCTCTCGAATGCGAGTCTCAAACGCTACCTCTGAGCCAACTGCCTCGGGTTTTTTAGATTTATGATGTTGTACAAAGAAAAAAAAAATTAATGGTATGAATGACCGGAGAATTTTTTCTTTACAAAGAACTGTAGGCATAATAATTTTATTTTATATAATAATTAGGGGAACTTATATGACAAGACAAATTATATTTTAGCATTGAAATCCCTGTGGTGTGTGTTCCAATTCAGTACCCGGCGTGTAAAATCAGCTGAAAACATGTATTTCAGTAGTTTTGAAAACGATTTGCGATTTGCAAGCCTTACAATACTTTCTCTTCCTACTTCTAATTCTTACAAAAAAAGCAGTAAAAGATGCGGTTGCCTGATTTAGCCAGATATAACGGACCCGTCGATTGGATGGTTCTTGTGAGTAGGCCACGTCGTTCGGAAATGTTGAAAATATTACATCTCAGCACATGTTGAAAATCTAAAATTCTTCTGAACTGTCACCATGAAGGTATAACATCTTATAACAATTACCGCACCTCTCTCTCTTTCTTTTTCTGGTTAGAGCTCTTTCTCTGTCATAAGTAGGTTAGTTACTCCATCTGCGGCATTGCTCGAGAAACACAAAGCCTCACCCTGCAGCGCTACGGGTAGACTACCTGCAGCACCAAAGTGTCAGAGAAGTTGCCGATCCACCTCGGCGAACAGTATTGTTACGCCAAAGCGAAATCTAGAGGTGAATATGTCGTTTTCAGCGTGAGCATTGAAATTTTAAGAGAAGAAAATTGAGTAGAAATGTTAGTAGAGCATATAATTGCCATCTATGAGGGACTAGCACCTATAAGGACTTTCAATATACAAGATATATAAGAAATGTACAGGTACTTGGTGTTAATGAAATGCTGGCTTGTGTCGAAGCATTGCTTAGGTGCAGACAAATGGGTTGAATTGTGTAGCAATTAGCGTGCTTCTGGGTTCTAAATACGTTATATAACAGGTGCCCAAAATAGTATCTTTAAGGGATCTAATTAGGCTGTGTGAACATATAACAGGACTTAAATTAAATATACAAACACCGAAAATTGACAGAAATTACAAATTCGATATCACAAGTACCCTCAAAACATAAAGCAAATAGAGGAAATTACATTATGTGCATGTCTATTTAGAATTACCAGATGTTGCGCTGAAAAAAATGTTTGTTAAGAAGGAAAGCTTAATTTTAAATTCAGAAATATCTATTGGTTTCTAGGAAAACATTTCGAATTATCAATAAAAAAATATAGTCAGATGCGTTTCCAATTCACTCTAGGCTAAAGCAAGGAGATGCACTATCACCTTTACTTTTTAACTTTGCTCTAGAGTATGCCATTAGGAAAGTCCAGGATAACAGAGAGGGTTTGGAATTGAACGGGTTACATCAGCTGCTTGTCTATGCGGATGACGTGAATATGTTAGGAGAAAATCCACAAACGATTAGGGAAAATGCGGGAATTTTACTTGAAGCAAGTAAAGAGAGAGGTTTGGAAGTAAATCCCGAAAAGACAAAGTATGTGATTATGTCTCGTGACGAGAATATTGTACGAAATGGAAATATAAAAATTGTAAATTTATCCTTTGAAGAGGTGGAAAAATACCTGGGAGCAACAGTAACAAATATAAATGATACTCGGGAGGAAATTAAACACAGAATAAATATGGGAAATGCCTGTTATTATTCGGTTGAGAAGCTTGTATCATCCAGTCTACTGTCAAAAAATCTGAAAGTTAGAATTTATAAAACAGTTATATTACCGGTTGTTCTTTATGGTTATGAAACTTGGACTCTCACTTTGAGAGATGAACATAGGTTAAGGGTGTTTGAGAATAAGGTGCTTAGGAAAATATTTGGTGCTAAGAGGGATTAAGTTACAGGAGAATGGAGAAAGTTACATAACACAGAACTGCACGCATTATATTCTTCACCTGATATAATTAGGAACATCAAATCCGGACGTTTGAGATGGGCAGGGCATGTAGCACCTATGGGCGAACCCAGAAATGCATATAGAGTGTTAGTTGGGAGGTCGGAAGGAAGAAGATCTTTGGGGAGGCCGAGACGTAGATGGGAGGATAATATTAACATGGATTTGAGGGAGGTGGGATATGATGATAGAGACTGGATTAATCTTGCTCAGGATAGGGATCAATGGAGGGCTTATGTGAGGGCGGCAATGATTCTCCGGGTTCCTTAAAAGCCAGTAAGTAAGCAAGCCCACTGCTGCTTTATAAACAAATGTTAAAACTCGTTTGGACTTATGGTGTGCAACTGTGGGGTGCATCAAGAAACGTGTCATAAAATTACATAAGCCTACCAGAACAAGGTACAGAGGTGGATTATGAATGCTCATTGGTACATATGAAACGATGCCATTCTTATGGATTCAAAAATTACCTCGGTCCCCGATGAGATTCGGCGATATGCCAAGAAGGCATAAGGCTGTAAATGCACCAAAACATCGAAATGCTTCAGCTTCTCAACACCATCGGATTAGTGAGGCAGGTAGAAATGAAACGTTTGAGTTACAGTGAATTGTAAAGTGACTGATATCACAGGAGCAAAATGATTAAGTTTATATTGAAATGCTCTGCTGGGAGAACACCTATCACAGTCAGATTTGAGGGACAATTTTTAGTCGGTTAATTTACGACGCTTTATTAGTACGATGTACCGAAGTACATATGATATTTCCATGCAGAAATTCTGCGTCATCATATGATGAAGAGTGGGTGGAACGGAGAAAAATTCTCTTCGGCACCGGGATTTGAACCCGGGTTTTCAGCTCTACGTGCTGACACTCTATCCACTAAGCCACACCGGATGCCCATTCAGAGGATTCAATCCGGCATCGGAATGGGTATCCGGTGTGGCTTAGTGGATAGAGCGTCAGCACGTAGAGCTGAAAACCCGGGTTCGAATCCCGGTGCCGGAGAGAATTTTTCTCCGTTCCACCCACCCTTCATCTTACGACGCTTTATCAACTGTTATGGTTATCTAGCGTCTGGGTGAGATGAATATGATGATGGCAGGGAAATGAGTCCAGGGCCCAGTGCCGAAAATTACCCAGGATTTGCTCTTAATGAGGTGAAGGAAAACCCCGGAAAAATCTCAATCAGGTAATTTGTCCGAAACCAGGATTTGAATCCGGGCCCGCTCGTTTCACGATCAGACATGCTAACCGTTACTCCACAGAGGTGGGCAAAGAGAGACAAATTGAAGATATATTTTCCCAAAGGGGCTAAGTACCAATTTTTTTAATGTAATTTTATTCAATCTAATGGAGGTACATTCTTTGACACAGCAAATGGTTGCTTTCCTGTAAAGTGAATGTCTAAGTGTCGTCCAGGTTACAGCAGATTGAAACGGGGAAATATAGAGGTCCGAGGATGAAGTGAAGTCATAGCAGCGACGTATCTGTATGTCATGAAACGATATATTCCCTACGAAATCTTTGTGGCTTAGCGATAGAGCTTTTTCTTTTGGTTATAAAGACCGGGTTTTGAATCTCTATATGTAAAACGCACGCGCATAAACAAGCGCATACAATGATTCTCGAGTCAATCCTAAGAGGGAGTTAGTCTCTGAACAGCGACCAATTTCCGTGTCAAACGGTGTACATCCATACGAGAATATCATATAAATGGGTTCTGTTGTTTCTCACCTGTAAATGGGTTCAGAACCATAGGGGCCAAGCGCCATTTACTACAACCGTAGAAAACAAGGGTTAAAATGAAGTTATTATCATAATTCAATGGATTTATTTTATTTTATTGGGTTATTTTACGACACTGTATCAACATCTAGGTTATTTAGCGTCTGAATGATATGAAGGTGATAATGCCGGTGAAATGGGTTCGAGGTCCAGCACCGAAAGTTACCCAGCATTTGCTCGTATTGGGTTGAGGGAAAACCCCGGAAAAAACCTCAACCAGGTAACTTGCCCCGACCGGGATTCGAACCCGGGCCACCTGGTTTCGCTGCCAGACGCGCTGACCGTTACTCCACAGGTGTGGACAATTCAATGGACACATAGGGTAAACTAGTGTCTGTTGGACAGTCGGGCATGTTGGACACTCCGTACTTTAACGTGTTACCACGCCACTTGTGGGCACCACATTCTGTTAGAAGTCAATGACGGAAGTAGCCATGAGTGGGGCTACTTCCGTCATTGACTTCTAGCAGAATGTGGTGCCCACAAGTGGCGTGGTAACACGTTAAAGTACGGAGTGTCCAACATGTCCGACTGTCCAACAGACCCTAGTTTATATAGAAAATAATATAAAGTATACACATTAAAACTAAATAATATGTCAATCTTCATTAAACTATGGTATTCACTTAACTTTAACCCTTGCTTTCTCCATTTTTAATAAATGGCGCTTAGCCCACTGCGGCTCTGAACCCTTCAAATGACTCATTCGTGCGACAAATTATTCGGGGTATACAACATGCATTTGGTAAGTTAAGATAGGTCTTCAATTGTTAAATGGACATGAATCAGTATACGCATCGATAAACACGGACTCAACTGACAACAGGTCTTCCATTTGAAAGAGCACTTCTGTCTCGAGAGCTCTGTATTGAAAGTAGGAGAGAGTACTGTGTGGTCGAGGTGTAAAGGATATGACGTCAGAAAACACCTTTCACGCCTCATGATACTCCATGCGACCCTGGAAAAATTTAATTATCGCTATTTCTCATTACATGTTATTAAATACCTACGTATTTATTTTTTAATAATGACTGTGCTTACTACACAATTATAATGCACTGCAAGAAACATGCAATGTTGCTGGTTTTGTGTAACAACACTTATTAAGAAGGAAATTAAGCTTAAGGCGGTTCACAAGTATTAATTAATTAATTTTTAAATAAAAATAAAATTATAGTTGTACACATGTTCTTGTAATCCATGGAGATACTGAACATTTAATTAATTCATTGATTAATTAATTAATTATTAATAGTTATTCAAATCAGTTATTAGTGTTGGAAGTTTTGCAGAATTTTGTAGTTATATTTTATATCTTTACCTTAATCAATAGAAATAAAAGTGAAAGCAAAGACAAAAACAAGAAGAGGCGTAACTACAGGGTGAGACTGGACTGGCAAATAGCATGGGGCCCAAAAGGTGAAGGCCTCTCCCGTTATCATTGCTGTATTATTATTGTTGTTATTATTATTATTGTTATTATTATTATCATCATCATCATCATCATCATCATCATCACTAGCGCCCCGATGTTTAGGCATTTATAACAGTTAAAATAGGCAGGCAAAAAGGCAATAAAAACGTAAAAAAGGCACAATAAATTTTGAAAAAGGAATTATAAATTTACAAAAAGCATAATATATTTTAGCAATAAATATAAATTATGTCAACATAACTAACATTTTTACTTCGTAGTTGACACAATGTTGACTTATAAAATACTTTTTTTTTTTCGTGATTAACTGTATTTTCACAAACCTTACATAAGAAAACTGTTCCATCGGTTGAAAACACATGGGCACCAAATTCACTAACGTAAGCATGAAGTTTACTTTTCAATGGTTTACTGAATTTAGGCATTCTAGCTAATGATCTTATACCTTTTGTCACCCGACAATAGGTGACTGTTCCTCACTCAAATTTCTTTCTCCTACAATAATAAACACGTGTAGCACAAAATTGTAACAGTAAGATTTTAAAATATGAAAGCAAACAATTAAAAATGCTATGTGACAACTTCTATGAGAACGAGTTTAATGTTTAAAATTATAAAGCTGATTGTTGATACCGTGAAGACATGACAATATTATATTTTAACTGTCGATTGTCCACCATTATTCATATTACACCAACAGTATTAAAACACGATTATTAGCAGATTAAGCACCGAAATAAATTACTTTTATTTACTATTGTTAGTAAAGTGAGTCATTGTTTTATATATTTAAATTTCATACACATTAAATTACGATTAATTAGAAAATTGAAAATAAACAAGAACTATTGCTTTAAAATGACAAAAAAGGCATTTATTATTGAATTAGTAAGAAACACCTTAAAAAGGCAAAATAGACAAAATAAAAATCAGCTCTATCACTTTGATTTACTCCAAATCATATTTATATCTATGAAAATAATGATTTACTTCCACCGAGTAAAAAGGCATTTTGCTAAACTTCCCGCCTCTAATTATCACCATCCTCATATTTTTATCTATTCCTTTTGTTTGCTGCAATAATATGCATTGTAATTATTTATGATACAAGTTCTTAAAGGTTATCATTTTGACACGAGTATAAGTTCGTGAAAAGAGGCAAAACTGAGTTTCATAAACATACGAGGGCCAATAATATAACTTTACGAATGTGTATCATATAACGTTTTTCTATGTTAGCACAAATTTAAATTAAATAAATATTTTGTTAGAGAAATTATAAGATCACGATTTCGCGGTCGTATAAACTCTGAGACATTAAAAAATAAGTATCTATAGAATGATAGCTTGTTTCATTCAAAATCACGATTTCATGGCCGTCTAAATTGGCGGTTAACTTGTTGCAATGTGTACTACAAACGTAACTTCAGAATAATACGGGCTAAAATGTATATATGAATGTTAAATTTGTTACTTATTTGTGTTACGTGTAATATTTACATCATGAAAGATGGAGACAATTAATTAATTTCTTACTGAATAAAGTTTGTGCACTGGATTTTGAATTTTCTTTGGCAATGCGTAAAATCAATAGCAGTGCATAAAGTTATTATTTTTTTACGTCCTAGAGTTCTAAAGGCTCACTTTAAGCGCTGACAACAGTGGATAAAATAAAACTTTAGGCTCTACCGTAGAAAAAAATATATTAAATACGTGGCATTCATTTCTATGTATACAGTGCTTTAATGAGGAACAGACTGACACTAAGGTTTCTGACTTTAAATAATAATATGATACAAAATGTAAGTGATATTGATCTTGTGCATAAGGTTAAGAGTTCCCAGGTCTGTAAGGAAATGCATTTTTTTTTTTTTTCCCCCAAAGATATGAGCAAGGCCAGCGACTGAAGCAGTTGGTGGTGGTTGTCATTTCACAGAGTGAAGGGTGTTAAGCAACTTACAGCTGATGTACAAGCTACACTTCGGTGACAGAAAGTTGTAGCTCAGCTTTTGTGTCTATATAGCCTACTGAAGGACAATTTCTTACCGGATAAGATAGATTGATAGATTTAAGTGACGTTGCAGCATTCAATGTCGCCGGCAAAGTCAATCACCGTAACATAATCATGTGGACTTCTGAACAACCTTATTAAAGTATCGAGATACAACGTGTCTTGTGTTGTTAGCCGAACACAGATTCATGGATTCATCCTTCCCAGACAGTGTACATGTTACGGATGGTCTTATTTCTCAGCTGGATGTCGCCAGTGTTGGAAGAAAGAAGCAGTTTCACTGCATCATCACACAGGCGCACGAAGTTTCTCAATCAAACTTTCCCGCAACGACGATTGAATTGATGCCTACGAGCTGTACAACACTGAGAAAGCAAGTTCTGTAACTTCGGATCGAAACAGTTCTATGAAAGTGCGCAAGAGATCTCAACATTGACAAGTTAATGAAAATAACATATCTATTGGTTTTCATCATCATGAACTTCTTCGTTTAGATCATGAGATCTGTGACGGTATTCTAAAAAAGATGATCTTCACCCCTCCACCGATATCTCGGTCTTCCCTGATCTCTGCGTCCTATTGGTGTATATGCGAAAGTTTATTATTATTATTTATTATTTTATTATTTAAATTTAAATATATAGAATACAGAATATAATTACAACAGAAATAGAAATAAAAAAATAATTTAATTATTTTATTTATTTATTTAATACTTTACACTTGAGCTACATTAGGCATTGCAGCCCGAAAGAGCAGAAGCTCGTGCTCGGGCGCAGTTCAGATCAGTTATACAAAATATATCACAAAATTAAGAGAGTTCATTGAGCACAATAACATTAATAAATGGTAAAATAATACAGCATGTAATAATAGGCTCTATATACAAATAGAAAATACAAAAGTACATAAATATTAGAGTATCAATTTTTAACTCAATTAGCTTAAACAATTAAATAATTAATCTGATTTGTTTCTTAAATCTATGTGCGTTAAGTGTACTTAGCTCAGGGTAAGCTCTAATTAATTCAATTAAATAATTAAATCTTCCTCAACTTGGTGAGGTTGCCAAAGACAAAGAATGTTAAACAGTAACATTTAAGATGATATTAAAAATGACTTAAAAAAATTTGTTTACAAGAAACTAAAATTTGCAGTAGATAATATTTCACATAATGATAATTTATAAAAATGCAGATAAAAAAATAGACTGAGAAAATTCAACTGTAATTTGAATTGAAATACAAATGTCGCCGTAAAATCTGCAGAAAATAGCTTAATTGTTGTTGTTGGGATTCCAAATTTATGACAGAATGACACAAATTGTTTTGTTATGGTCCCTCTAGCGCCCACCATTAATCCGATGACTTCTATATCTCTGAGTTTATATGATGTTTTGCAATAGGGCCTACGGGATAGTTGGTTCATAAATTCTCCTTTTCTCTAGATTAACTTCCTCAGGTTGATTCTGATACGTCTCGAATCTGATGGTAGGATCCAGAATATAACCTTTTGTCTCTCCAGGTTTAAATGTTATAATATCAATACGCCAAAGACTTCCGGTATCCGCTATTCCATGGACTTCTTAATAGGTACTGTAGCCATTGGACTTGAGGCGAGCTGCGATTACAAACCTGATAAAAAAGAAGATACAGTAATATTAACAAAATTTGAGGACCGAATGAGCAGCGCTCGTGTTCGGTCGCAGTTCAGATATATTATTAATAGGCCTATAAGAGAATATACAAAATAAACTAAAATAGGAACTAAAATTAAAATTGCAGCTACAGTGAAATTATATAATATAATACATTAATATAATGGAATATAGAAAATAAAATAAAATGGGAACTAAAATTAAAATTACAGCTGCAATGAAATTATATAATATAATATTAACATAGAGAAGAATAATTAAATTTAATTTAATAAGTTAATTTTGGAAGTCTCTCCCTCCCCATTGATTTTTTCACTGCTGTTAATGTTGAATTTCTGTGATTATACAAGGTACGGCAACTTACTTGTAATTTTTCTCGGACACTTATTTATTTGTTTTAAAAGATGTAAAACTAAA